>NC_134895.1:3411276-3536276 GCF_041734735.1 Babylonia areolata | reverse complement strand
TTCTAAAGCTGAATATTCTTTGTGTTGCTATTGATTCTTCTAAAGCTGAATATTCTTTGTGTTGCTATTGATTCTTCTAAAGCTGAATATTCTTTGTGTTGCTATTGATTCTTCTAAAGCTGAATATTCTTTGTGTTGTTAATGATTCTTCTAAAGCTGATTGTTCTGTGTGCTGTTATTGATTCTTCTAAAGCTGAATATTCTTTGTGTTGTTATTGATTCTTCTAAAGCTGATTGTTCTGTGTGCTGTTATTGATTCTTCTAAAGCTGATTGTTCTGTGTGCTGTTATTGATTCTTCTAAAGCTGATTGTGCTGTGTGCTGTTATTGATTCTTCTAAAGCTGATTGTTCTTTGTGTTGTTATTGATTCTTCTAAAGCTGATTGTTCTGTGTGCTGTTATTGATTCTTCTAAAGCTGATTGTTCTTTGTGGTGTTATTGATTCTTCTAAAGCTGATTGTTCTCTGTGCTGTTATTGATTCTTCTACGCCACAACTGCACTTTTCCGGCAGATGCATGCAAGTTTGTTTTTGTTGTCATTTTTGTTTGTTTCTTTCTTTCTCCCCCCCCCACCCCCTTGTGTGTGTGTGTGTGTGTGTGTGTGTGTGTGTGTGTGTGTGTGTGTGTGTGTGTGTGTGTGTGTGCATTCTATTTATTGGTCATTGTTCAGGTAGGAAGGCATCAGACCTGGTCAGTATGTCAGATGTGAGCTGGATCTTTTTCTTTTTTTTTCATTTTAAGAAATGTGCATTTACAATGCATACAGTTCACACAGGCAGACAAAGCAGCTCCTACACTCGCTCACATAATCTGCTACAGTTCACGTGTCTCTCCTCTTACTGGTGCAGCTGCACTTGGGGCTGACTCCAAGCTTGAATGTCTGGATGTCAACGAGTGAACGTGGGAGTTGCAGCCAAAAAGAAGAAGGAGGAGGAGAGGAGGAGGAGGAGGAGGAGGAGGAAAATGTGTGGGTGTAATGTATAGAGAACCAATCTTCACAGATCCTTTCTTAAATGATCGTTTCTTCATTGCTGGTTTGGTTGACAGTCACTCCTCTATTGTCACCATCTTCCAGCTGACGTGGATCCTACGGAGTTACAGAGGTTTTCTCACTCAATCACAGTGAATGGGGGACGACCCGGATCTGACAGTGGGGATCAAGGTGCTGGCGATTTGCTGTTTCCTTGGGCAGCCTGTCTTGTTGGCCCTGCCCAGTAGCTGCCAGAAGGTCTGTCTGTAGCGGGAGCCCATTGTGTAGTAGACGACGATGTTGAAGGTGGCGTTGATGTAGGTCAAGGTGTCCAAAACCCAGATGCCTGCAAAGTACAGGTTGTGGTACCGTCGGCCTGGGCCCATCTCTGGTATGAAGGGCCACATCACCCTGCCCACACGTCACATCTCTACTTCATCATTCCCTCTTTTCAAACCTACGTTACTATTCTTATTCATTTTTCTGTTGTTTAAGACTAATTGTTAATTTTCATCGTCATTTTATTGGAATGGTTTACAGAAAACCAAGCTAGGCCTTCAAGGTTAGGTTTATGCGAAGATCAGCCATCTGATTTTTTTCAGCAGATGTGGTGAAGCGTACACGGATCAGTCCGCACGTTACGACACCTCCTTGAAAGTGGATCTTGAACGTCAAACGACACAGGGGTGAGTGGTCAGTGCTGTGTGTCAGGAGACCTGTAGGAAGTGAGCGTTCAGCTCTACGTCCTGACTTCCCCATGGGAAAACCGTGACTCTGACTGCTCCACACCTGACGTCCTGACTTCCCCATGGGAAAACCGTGACTCTGCTGACTGCTCCACACCTGACGTCCTGACTTCCCCATGGGAAAACCGTGACTCTGACTGCTCCACACCTGACGTCCTGACTTCCCCATGGGAAAACCGTGACTCTGACTGCTCCACCCGTGATGTCCTGACTTCCCCATGGGAAAACCGTGACTCTGACTGCTCCACACCTGACGTCCTGACTTCCCCATGGGAAAACCGTGACTGTGACTGCTCCACACCTGACGTCCTGACTTCCCCATGGGAAAACCGTGACTCTGACTGCTCCACACCTGACGTCCTGACTTCCCCATGGGAAAACCATGACTCTCTGCTGACTGCTCCACACCTGACGTCCTGACTTCCCCATGGGAAAACCGTGACTCTGACTGCTCCACCCGTGATGTCCTGACTTCCCCATGGGAAAACCGTGACTCTGACTGCTCCACACCTGACGTCCTGACTTCCCCATGGGAAAACCGTGACTGTGACTGCTCCACACCTGACGTCCTGACTTCCCCATGGGAAAACCGTGACTGTGACTGCTCCACACCTGACGTCCTGACTTCCCCATGGGAAAACCGTGACTGTGACTGCTCCACACCTGACGTCCTGACTTCCCCATGGGAAAACCGTGACTTTGACTGCTCCACACCTGACGTCCTGATTTCCCCATGGGAAACCGTGACTCTGACTGCTCCACACCTGACGTCCTGACTTCCCCATGGGAAAACGTGACTCTGACTGCTCCACACCTGACGTCCTGACTTTCCCATGGGAAAACCGTGACTCTGACTGCTCCACACGTGACGTCCTGACTTCCCCATGGGAAAATCGTGACTCTCTGCTGACTGCTCCACGCCTGACGTCCAGACGTCTCCACGCCTCACATGGGCACACTGATACCCCTTTCTGCTAACAGTCTGCGCCACACCTGGCTCTCTGACACGCAGACTGCATCACCAGCACACTGCGCTTTGGAGCACTTTGTCCAGGGAGCTACTCTTGTTGTGATTTGTTAGTGTTTGGCTGTTTTCTTGTTATGATTTGTTAGTGTTTGGCTGTTTTCTTGCTGTGATGTGTTAGTGTTTGGCTGTTTTCTTGTTATGATTTGTTAGTGTTTGGCTGTTTTCTTGCTGTGATGTGTTAGTGTTTGGCTGTTTTCTTGTTGTGATTTGTTAGTGTTTGGCTGTTTTCTTGTTATGATTTGTTAGTGTTGGCTGTTTTCTTGTTGTGATGTGTTAGTGTTTGGCTGTTTTCTTTTTATGTGCGGTTCTGTTTGTCTTTTTTTTCATACTTCGTTCAACGATTGTACCTCGACAGGACAAAGAAATGTCCGGAAAGGGCTGAGAAAACGAGAAAGAGAGAGAGAGAGAGAGAGAGAGAGAGAGAGAGTATGTCTGTCTGTCTGTCTGTCTGTGAGTAATAAAATCATGTGGCATATAGCCCAGCCGACCACATCGGCCGGCCATTACAGTGCTGGAGAGAGAGGGGGGAGAGAGTGTGTGTGAGAGAGAGAGAGAGAAAAGAGAGAGAGAAAGAGACAGACAGAGACAGGGTCTGTGATTGGTTGATACACTACTGTGTTTTCATTTCATATCGTTTGGATTTCACTCAGATCATGAAGCATAACCTATTCAATGGGAATAGAGAAGACAGCATTCTCTATAACACTGATTCAAAGTCCTAATTTGGACAAAATAGTTGTTTGAAAAACATGAAACACATCTGACTTTGAGAACGACTACTAAAATCCCGCTCTTCATTAATTAGTCCACAGCATGTGGATACTACCTCTCACCTGAACACGGCATGTGGATACTACCTCTCACCTGAAGAAGGCAATAGGGAAGACACAGATGACGAAGAAGATGGAGTTGTAGACCAGCATCATGGTCAGCGCCACCTCTCGTGCAGACACACTGCCACTGGACGAGGTGCCAGACCGCCATGCTGCTGCCTGCCGGAGTTTGATCAGTGTCAAGGCCGTTGTCACAATCACAATCACGATCGTCACCACCGGAATAGCAATGCCGTATACAAAGGAATCAAAAAAGTCCAGTACCTCCCGGTTGTCAAAGTAAAACTGTGTTGGCATGAAGGCTCTGATGTCGGTGTTGGTGCTGGGGTCGTAGGCACACACGAGACGGTAGCGGGTATGAACAAAGAAGTACAGTCCCACCACCACCACGTTCACCAGCACAATGATGACGGTGGTGGTGGAGGTGGACAGCACAGTCTGGGAGCGGAGAGGCTGCAGGATACAGAAACATCTCTCACTGGCGATCATGGCAGAGATGACCTCAGACACCCAGGTGAAGCCGTACAGCCCCAGCAGGTTGAGGTTCGCCATGACGTGCATCACTGCCCCATATCTGAAGCAGCAATACCATATATTTCACACAGAAAACGCATCTTACATCACAGACTCATAACACATTCCAATGGTCAAATGGCCACAATAGACTGGCGCAATAGCCGAGTGGTTGAAGCGTTGGACTTTCAATCTGAGGGTCCCGGGTTCGAATCTGAGTAACCGCGCCTGGTGGGTAAAGGGCGGGGACTTTTCCGATCTCCCAGGTTAACATAATGTACAGACAGACCTGCTAGTGCCTGAACCCCCATCGTGTGTTTACGCACGCAGAAGATCAAATACGCACGTTAAAGATCCTGTAATCCATGTCAGCGTTCGGTGGGTTATGTTGTGGAGATTTTTCCGATCTCCCAGGTCAACACATGTACAGACCTTCTAGTGCCTGAACCCCCTTCGTGTGTATGCGCACGCAGAGGATCAAATACGCACGTCAAAGATCCTGTAATCCCTGTCAGCGTTCGTTGGGTTATGGAAACAAGAACATAACCAGCATGCACACCCCCGAAAATGGAGTGTGGCTGCCTACATGCCGGGGTAAAGATACAAAACGGTCCTACACATAAAACGTTACATGTCTGTCTGAGTGTGTAAATATGCGTGCCTGAAATCTGATTGAATGACACAGGAAAGGAATGATGAGCGCCCAATGGCAGCCGTCAGTCGACTCTACCCAGGTAAGCAGCTTGTCGTGCAAATGATCCCGAGTTTGTAAAGCGCCTAGAGCTTGGTCTCCGACCGATGATAGGTACTATGTAAGTATCCATATCAACAAACACTGGTGATTTACTTTCTTTTGCTGCCGCATCACCCTGTATGGAATTCCACAAAGAAGACGCATTCTTGATGACGTCATGGTGGGATTGACGAAACGCATGGTTATACCCAACAAACTTAAGGACATGTTTTCCAAGTTGCAGTCATCAAAACAAACAAAACATAAGTGAACAACTTCGTAGGTTCGCCGATGACTGTAGACTGCTCTCTTTGCCCAGATTCTTGTTTGTTAGGAGGTGGAAACTGGAGCAGATGCTGTTTATCAAGTAGTTCTTGTAATTATATCGGCAACAAGTGCTGGCCGCTTTAGGCATATCATCGGTCATTCAACAAAAACCCGAAGTTTGTTTCAAATATGGCCGCTGAAGTGTCTGAGGCCAGACGAGAGGGCGATCCGGGGTCGTTCAGAATGAATCTGGCAGAGATCAGCAAACTGCTGCAGTGCAGTAAAAAGTGATCAGCATGACCAACATCATGACATCATGTCTGTCACATGGAATGTGGCCACCTAGAAGCTGGTCAGTGGAAGACACTTTTGCTGAATGATCCAAGTGCTCCTGGCATGAAGGTCATGAAACTTGCAGCAATGTTGTAACTGATGTACTTCAAGTCTGTGATGAACATTATTCCACACACACGGCTGATCGAGTCAACTCAGCTGTGTGTGGCGTAACGTTCACCACAACGCGAAGCAGGTCAGGAAATGATGCTCGGTCCTGAAAGACATGTTGTTGTTTTCTGAAGGAAACAAGCGCTGATACAGTTGTTGGATTCTATTCACCGTGTTGTTGTGGACTGAGGTTCTGTGACAAGTTCTCAGATTTTGGCTCGCAGTGTACACTGTGCAAGGAAGGTATGGACGGCCTGGCGGTCAACAGTCAGCACACCCTGTCGTGCACACAGTGGTGATCATTTCTGCTCTCCCAGTCTCATGACTGCTCTGAACCCACACAAAAAGAAGAAGAAGAAGAACACAAAAACGAACAGAAATTGGCATAGGAAAGGAAAACATTGTATTCAACGAAGGAGTTTAAGGACAGATGATTTATAAACCACAATAAAAACTCGTGCAAGGGGGAACTATACCATTAAAGTTCAGATTTATATGAAGCAAGTTAAAGTCTTATCAGATGAGATCTTCGTGACTTATCAACAGTTCATAACTACTTACGATTACTAACAAACTTTCTATAATTTTTAGGATTCATTCGCGCGATTACAGCGTACTGGAATAGAACGGGCATTAATCTACGTGGTTGTAAGGTTTTAAACGCTTGTAAATCTCTGAGCATTGCAAGCCATATACAGAAAGAGACAAAAATGGAGAAAGACATTCTAGTTGACGATAAACTCCAATCAAGCTGTTGCAGTATGTGGAGAAATGAAATACTAAATGGTTAGAATACAAAAAATGGAATAAATTAAAGTGTGACTGGTTCAGCGCTGGTTGCATTTATTTAAATGATCTTTGTCTTGCCCCTGTGGGTGTTTTTGACCGTTTTTACCCGCGCCATGTAGGCAGCCACACTCCGTTTTCGGGGGTATTAATAAAATAAGTACATGTTAGTTACTTTTCTTTGGTGGTGAACTGTGTGTAGATGGTTTCAGCGTAGAGAAGCATGCTGTTGGTCAGGTAGAGCAGGTCAGCCAGGGCCAGTGAGAAGAGACACACGTTGATCCGTTCCTTCAGCCCCTGCCGGTAGAACACCGCCATGTTAATGACGTTGGCAGGCCCTCCGAATAGAAACAGAGGCACGACAGCGATGTCTCTCACGCGCCGGACGATGTCCTCTGTCTGAGCAGTGATGAGGTTGTTCGGGTTGTCCCAGGGGATGAACTCTTCAAACTGCAGCACCATGCAGTCTGATGGATCTGTCTTCTGAGTGTTGTTGAGGAGAACGTCGGTCACGTTGTGCTCACGTGCTGTTGACGTGGTCTCGCTGAAGACTGCAGCCATTGTTGATGCGAGAAAAGCTGTCTGAAACAACATAATTTATACAATAATTGAGTATATATACATATACATATACATATATATATATATATATATATATATATATATATATGGGGGGTATTTTGGAAAGGGGTAGATTTTAATGTCAAACCTGACGAAGCGAAATAGGGAGCTAAATCCAAGTGTGAGGTCCAGAGACTGGTTTCGACTGGCGTACTTGAATCTGGAAAAGCAGAAACAGTGATCTGAAGCTGCTCGAGCAAACCGAGACAGAACAGTCACGGGGCCAGGAAAGGGTAGATTTGTTAAAACATTTGTGAAATATAGTACTGATCTTGTACTTCTGTGCGAGACAGGGAACCAATGTAGATACTGCAAGAGAGGACTGATTTGCTAATTTGTTTGTTTTTTAGAGGATGAGTGGGGCAGCAGAGTTTTGTGTGCGCTGAAGTGGGTCGTTGGATGAAGCAGGCAAAACAGACAAGGGCGAGTTCTAAGTCGGGACGAGAGAATGACAGAGACGATGAGATTCGATACTGAGTCAGTGGGCAGGTAGGAGGGAGGCTCATTAAGTATCTGACCAGAGAAAACTACAGGAACAATAGTGTCATGCTTTCCATCCCTCAACAGTACAGCGATCTGAACAGAGAAAACTACAGGAACAATAGTGTCATGCTTTCCATCACTCAACAGTACAGCGATCTGAACAGAGAAAACTACAGGAACAATAATGTCAAGCTTTTCATCACTCAACAGTACAACGATGACAAAGTTATAATGTTATAAATCAATTCATTCCCGGAGAGAGAGAGAGAGAGAGAGAGAGAGAGAGAGAGAGAGAGAGAGAGAGAGAAACACACACGTCTAATAACACTTATAGTGAATAGACGTTAAACTGAAGATCTCTCTCTCTCTCTCTCTCTCTCTCTCTCTCTCTCTCTCTCACACACACACACACACACACACACACACACACACACACACCCCACTGATCCTCAAGCGCTATTCATCGTACCAAGAGTCTCCACGCCCGAAATGACTGCAGCTGGTCTAATCCGTGTTTTCTACGTCCTCGATACGACTGCAAGTATTTGGCCCGGAAACACACTGTTCTTGTCATGATGCATTTCGCCAGTGTCTCAATAAACTATTTCTTTATGTGTGTTTAAAACAGTGTCAGATCAAATGAATGCAGTCCGAAGTACTGCATTATTTTAATCAGATCATACTAGTTTAGAAAAAGCAAAATACATAATGTATGAGATTTTATTTTGATTCAACTGTACTGTGCTGTACTGTACTGTGCTGTTCTGTTCTGAATCGTATCATATCGTATCGTATCGTATCGTATCGTACTATACTATACTGTACTATATTATACTATACTATACTATGCTGTACCGTAGTGTACTGTATAGTTGTACTGTATTGTACTGTACTGTTTTGCATTGTTTTCTATTGTTTCTTATTCCCATGTCTTAGTTTTTATCAAGACAGATTTCTCTGTGTGAAATTCGGGCTATTCACTGCACTTCCATCCCCACCCCTATTAGTTTTCTTTTTTTTCTGTAAGTCTTATTTTAACCAAGGGATTTTTAAACAAAATTTTATCTTATTTTACTTGGGGATTTTTTTTTTTTACACCGAAGTTAAGCAGGGATAATTCTGTTCTTGCCGTGGGTTCTTTTGCATGTCAGACGTCAGTTTATCATCCCATCTAACTCCAATCTGTGGACATTTACTTGCCGGATGGGTGATCTACCAACACACGCTTACATATCTACACAGTAAAAAGGCCCACACTATATTGCGTCAGTGTTCAAACCGCGTCAAACTGAATTACTTCACTCCAAGGAACTACTCGTCTTACACGGCATCAAAATGGTGGAGAAGAAGCAACGATTATATAGACAATACACTGAACATAAGAGTTGCGAAATATCATGCGCTTTATTTATCACATTGACTGTATCAAAAGTAATAAATAAAATTAAAAAACCCACACACACTCGTTACTTAGAAGACCAGAACCGACTATAACAGAACAAAAGCTGTCATTGTAAGACGTGAAGAGTCGATACGTCTCACTGTTTTCGTGTCGCACGATACAGAGATGCTTCCAGAGACAACAGCGGAGGGATGACTGTGCGCTGTAGGCATATATTGCTACATATAGATCATCAAACAGTGCCTGCACAATGATGTCACCAGCAAATGATGGGGCGGGTGGTGGTGGGAGCTGATAAAAGGAGGGGGATGGGTTGAGTATGTGTGTGTGTGGTTCGTCCGGGATCGACGAGGACCATCTAGTCATCCTGGTGGTGGGTGGGTTGGGCTCTGTGGGTGCGCAGATGACTGGTCAGGCCAATCCGCGCCCGGAAGGTTCTGACGCAGTGTGGACAGGGGATGGTGGCGGCTGTCGGGGACTTGCTGGCACTGCTTTTCCTGGGCTGTCTGCATTGCTCTGCTGCAGCGATTCTGTTGGCCTCACAGGATTTGGCGCCTTTGTGGACAGCTGAACGCCACTTTGGTCTGTCCATTGCATTCAGCTCCCATGTGTCGTGGCTGATGTTGAAGGCCTTCAGAGAAGCTTTCAGAGTGTCTTTGAAGCGCTTCTTTTGGCCTCCATGGGAGCGCTGGCCATGTTGGAGTTCGCCGTACAGCAGTTTGTTGGGGAGCCAGTGGTCTGGCATGCGAACTACATGGCCTGCCCAGCGCAGCTGGGCCTGCATCAAGATGGTGTAGATGCTGGGCAAGTTTGCACGAGTGAGCACCTCTGTGTCAGGGATCTTTTCTTGCCACTTTATGCCAAGAAGTTTTCTGAGGCTGGTGGTGTGGAAGTGGTTCAGCTTTTTGGCGTGGCGTTTGTAGACCGTCCATGATTCACATCCATAGAGCAGTGTGGTGAGAACTATGGCCTTGTATATACTTTGAGCTTCGTCTCCAGGGTGATGCCTCTCCTGTTCCAAACGTTCTTATGGAGTCTGCTGAAGGCAGCGCTGGCTTTGGCGAGTTTGCCATTCACCTCGTCGTCGATGACAACTGTGCGAGAGAGTGTACTGCCCAGGTATGTGAACTTGTCCACCGCGTTCAATCGATGCCCGTTGATGAAGATGTTTGGTTCAACGTAAGGCTTTCCTGGAGCTGGCTGGTGCATCACCTCAGTCTTCTTTGTGCTGATTGTGAAGCCGAAGTTGTCACAGGCAGCAGAGAACTTGTCGACACTGTGTTGCATGTCAGCTTCGGAGGCAGCGTTGAGAGCGCAGCCATCAGCAAACAGGAAGTCGTTGACGGTGTCTGTCCTCACCTTGGTTTTTGCTTGAAGCCTCCTGAGGTTGAAGAGTGAGCCATCTGTGCGGTACCTGATGCCAATGCCTACGTCAGCGTCTCTGAAGGCATCTGTCAGCATGGTTGAAAACATGAGACTGAATAGGGTGGAGGCAAGAACACACCCTTGCTTGACTCTGTTGGAGACAGGGAATGGTTCTGAAGTCTCTCCGTTGTCTTGGACTCGGGCAAGCATCCCATCGTGTAGTTGCCGTATGATGGTGATGAACTTTCTGGGACATCCGTACTTCGCCATGATTCTCCAAAGGCCATCTCTGCTAACAGTATCGAAGGCCTTGGTCAGATCGACATAGGTGGAGTAAAGGTCGACGTTCTGTTCCTGACATTTCTCCTGGAGCTGCCTGGCAGCAAACACCATGTCGATAGTCCCGCGTTCTTTCCGGAAGCCACACTGGCTCTCTGGTAGGAGACCTTGCTCAAGGTGCGCTATGAGACGGTTGAGTAGCACTCTGGCCAGAGTCTTGCCTGCGACGGACAGCATGGATATTCCACGATGGTTGTCACAGGCCTGACGGTTTCCTTTGCGCTTGTTGCGAAATAGCATGCGCTTTATTTATCACATTGACTGTATAAAAAGTAATAAATAAAATTAAAAACCCACACATACTCGTTACTTAGAAGACCAGAACCGACTATAACAGAACAAAAGCTGTCATTGTAAGACGTGAAGAGTCGATACGTCTCACTGTTTTCGTGTCGCACGATACAGAGATGCTTCCAGAGACAACAGCGGAGGGATGACTGTGCGCTGTAGGCATATATTGCTACATATAGATCATCAAACATTGTGTGCCTGCACAATGATGTCACCAGCAAATGATGGGGCGGGTGGTGGTGGGAGCTGATAAAAGGAGGGGGATGGGGTGAGGGAAGTATTGATGCGACTGCACTCACAAAGTGAGCGTACATTTACCAATTAGCGGTCTCACTATATATATATATATATATATATATATATATATATATATATATATATATATATATATAATTACACATATATATATGTGTGTGTGTGTTTGTGTGTGTGTGTGTGAATAAACAACATACAATACATACGCACGAGCGCGCGCGCTCACGCACGCACACACAGTTGCCACAAACACTCACACACAGATACACACACAAACGCGCACGCGCATAGATGCTCATACGTGAATACACATACATGTAGACACATGCACACTCCGTAATTCTCCTTCCTCACACACACGCCACACACACACACACACACACACACACACACACACACACACACACACACACACACACACACCTCACACTGGCATTTTAATTTGCAATGGGATAAAAAAAAAAATTTAAAAAACCACTCAGTATTCTTTGAAAAGATCTTTACATGCGTGCTTTCATATCAGTACAGCTGGATGAAGTTGTTTTTGGTTTTTTATTCCTGTAGATGGGTTTTCCCCCACTTTGCGCAGTAGAAGTACTGGCATTTTCATTTTCAACTGGATAAAAACACTAACGACATGCTCAGTATTCTTTGAAAATATCTTTACAAGCGTGCATTCATATCAATACTGTTAAATGCACTTTGTGCAGTGAAGGCGTTCACACTGGCAGCTGGTTGTTGTTGTTTGTTTTGTTTCGTTTTTCCTCCTGCTGTGGTCTGATTCCTGTTGGCCCTGCCCAGTAGCTGCCAGAAGGTCTGTCTGTAGCGGGAGCCCATGGTGTAGTAGACGGCGATGTTGAAGGTGGCGTTGAGGTAGGACAGGATGTCCAAGCACCAGATGCACGTGCCGTACAGGTTGTGAAGTCGTCGACCTGGGCTCATCTCTGGTATGAACGGCCACACCACCCTGCCCACACAGGGAGCCAGAGAGTCAAGTTCGAATCTCACACTCGCAAACATTTTCTCTTCCCCCCCCCCCCCCCCCCCCCCCCCCCCTCTTCTCCATAGACCCCTGAGTTCTGGCCTGGACGCTAGTTTTTGGGGTTTTTTTTTTTCGAATGAGGCAATAAACCGAGGTCCCGTGTGCACCATGCACATAGCGCGCGTAAACGAACCCACGGCAGCCGAAAGGTTGTCCCACGCAAAATTCTGTAGAAAAGGGGAAACCAATACACTTGCAGGCAGAAATGAAAAAGCGTGGCGATTTCACTGTAGCCACGCACTCTCCCTGGGGAGTGCTGCCTGAATTTCACACAGAGAAACTGGTTGACAAGAGAGCAGTACAATACAGTAAAGATTCAACGTCACATAATACAAGCGTGAACAGTTTGCTTTACAACGTGCAGCCTCTGCACTGTTATTGGCAATGTTTTCCAGTTGTTACTGACTTTACATGTCATTCTTCCAAAGAACGTCATTTTACATATCGTTGTTATAGCAGCCAAATTATGCTTCTCTGATTTGTTTTTACCATTTTTTCATATTTTCATAAAGCGTAATATAACTGCTGATTCAAGGTCCCAGTTTGGGCAACAAATTATCATAAAACGTAATATAACTGCTGATTCGAGATGTCAGTTTGGACAGCATACCATGAAGTGTAATGTGACTGCTGTTTCGAGGTCCTAATTTGGACAACATATCATAAAACATAATGTAACTGCTGATTCTAGGTCCTAATATGCACAACATATCATAAAACGCAATGTGACTGCTGATTCGAGGTCCTAGTTTAGACAACATATAAAACGTATTCTAACTGCTGATGTGAGGTCCTAGTTGGGACAACATATAAAACGTGATGTGACTGCTGATTCGAGGTCCTAGTTTAGACAACATATAAAACGTATTCTAACTGCTGATGTGAGGTCCTAGTTGGGACAACATATAAAACGTGATGTGACTGCTGATTCGAGGTCCTAGTTTAGACAACATATAACATAAAACTGTTACTCTAGTGTCTTCACTGACAATCGCGTGTCTTCACTAACATCTTCAGTGTGTACCTTCAGCTATGCATCGTGCCACACTGCTTTTTAAAGAATCAACGATCATTCCTTTTTCAGAGAAAACAGCGTGGCTGCATTAATGATTATCGTCATGTAGCCTTAACATCCTTTGTCATCGAAATATCTGAGTGCTTAATTTTGCAGAATCTGGAAACATGCATTCCGCTATCATTTGACCTTTTTTTAAAGTTCGCCTATAAGCTAGCAGATCTGCTGAAGATGCCATTATCATTGGTCTTCAGAGTTCGCCAATGAAGCAATCTGGTGAAAATGCCGTTAGCATTGGTCTTCACCACGTCCTCATTCACCCCGAAAACACAAAGGTTTTTTCTTTTTCTTTTTAATGATTACATCCTGCGTTTAACGCAGTTCTGCTATATCAAAGCCCTACTTCAAATTGAAAGAAGTCTCGCCGCCTGATCAATCTGTGCATGGATCCTAGATTTTCTACGAAGCAGACCACAAGTCAGTGCAGTCACTAGAAGTGGATTGTTAAACTTTCTGGTGGCAGCTGATTGATACTGCGGAGTCTGTTCCAAGGTGTTGCCTCAACGTCCGCGCAAATCTGTTCCTGTCGAAGAAATCATTGCGTCCTCAGGAGCAGCATGCAGACAGATTACAGACCCCGCTACGACTGACAGTCTTCACAGAGAGGCAGTCGTGATTGTAAAGGCAAGAAAACCACCCAGATCTAACATTTCTTAAAACAAAATAAAGTCAAATGAAATAAAGAAATAGGAGGAAGCCCCCAGGTCTTTATCCAAAGATGACAAGGTTGTCATCCTCCAAGCGGATGACGTCACAGCTGCGGTTCTCTTGAACATTGTTGACTTTGAATCCAAGGTCAGGGCCTTGCTTGAGGACTCGCGCACTAAAATATTAGCGTATGAAAGAACCTTTAAAAATCATGGAAGAGGATAACGGTATCCACCGGTCTTTATTCCAGAAACTTTACACCACTTCTATAAGAGTCCAAAACCTGTCCAGACTTTTAAAAATAATTACAAGGAGAAAACTCATCTGAGACCAATTGTTTCTCGTTGTGGTTGTGTGACATACAGTATCTCGCATGTGCCCTTGTCCCATTGACTGGCAACACACCTCCCCAGATCGTCAATAGTGAAGATCTCATTTGCAAAACAAAAGACCTGGTCTTGGAAAAGACGAGAAACCAATATTCATTGATGTTTGCTTTCACTTCACCTGTACCCCGTGGACCAAGCTGTAGAGGCATCAAAGACAAACTGACAGAAGACAGATACGTAAGTGAGCTGAATCAGTATGAACTACTCGATCTTATGGAATCATGTCTTTCCTGCTCTTATTTCAGTTTCAGATTTTTTTTTTTTTTTTTTTTTTTTACAGAAGTACGAAACTGCGATGGGTTCATCAGTGGTGCCTATTGTTGCCGGTCTTTATAAGGAGAAGTTTGAAAGAACAGTTTCAGTTTCAGTTTCAGTAGCTCAAGAAGGCGTCACTGCGTTCGGACAAATCCATATACGCTACACCACATCTGCCAAGCAGATGCCTGACCAGCGGCGTAACCCAACGCGCTTAGTCAGGCCTTGAGAAGAAGAAGAAAAAAAGGGGTGAATAAATAATAGATAAATACATTTTTTTTAAAAACCTACTACTGCTACTACTACTAACATGTATAATGCGCAAAAACTTGATGAAGTCAACTATAACCGTAAATAAATAAATAAATAATTTAAAAAATTGAAAGAACAGCTGTCAAAAGTACCACGCGTACCCCTACCTTTCGGTGTAAGTATGCTGATTACATTTTAACCTCCAGGAACTCTCCACTTAAACTCTCAATGGACTGGAACATTAAGTTCACTTCAGACTGAAGAGGACAGGAAAACTGTCTTTCTGAAACTCTCCTGCACTGTCAGTCTGGTGGTACAGTCAAGATTCACGTGCTCAGGAAGCTAACCCACACTGACCAGTACTTGACTTTTCACCCTTTGGAACACAAAAATATCCGACTTACTTTCATCAAGCAGACGTTCTTGTGGTGGAAAACTTTTCTTCCTTTCAGTTTCTCAAGGAGGCGTCACTGCGTTCGGACAAATCCATATACGCCATACCACATTTACTAGGCAGATGCCTGGCCAGCAGTAAAACCCAACGCACTTTATCAGGCCTTGAGTGTATGCTTATATATTTGTTTACCTGTCATAATGGATTTCCTCCACATAATTTTGCCATGGGTTCTTTGTCAGTGCGCCAAGTGCGTGCTGCACATGGGACCTCGGTTTATCGTCTCATCCGAATGACTAGACGCTCAGTTTGATTTTCCAGTCAAATTTAGGAGAAAGAGTGAGAGCGGGATTCGATCCCAGACCATCACGGATTCTGAATTGGCAGATGAGCTTTTTAACCACTCTGCCACCTTCTCTGCAGTGGAAGATGCAAACTGGAAAGGCGGGAAGGCAGATGTGAAGACGGCTCTTCAATCCCATGGATTTCCCAGTTGGCTGTTTGGTGCCCCTGTTTCCTCATGGCAGAGAAAGACACCACAGCAGAACAAAATCCTGACGAGCATTCCGTACAATCGTGGGATATCAGAGAGGGTAGCCCGAGACCTCAGACAGCACAGATCCAAGCTTTTCCTCAGACTTCCTTTCGGCCTGAACCGGACCCACGTGAGGGAAGTCACCAGGAAGGCCAAGAAGTGTTGGGTCATGTACCACATTCAGTACACTGACTGTGAGGAGGACTATGTCAGACAGACAGAGAGCGCTGGACAGACGTTTCAAGGAACATCAAAGCAGAAGTGAACCTGCATTCCTTGAGCCCCTTACGTTACAGACCCATAGCACTGACCTGGACGGGACATGTGCGCTGTGCACAGAGGCCAGTATCTGAAAGAGGTAGGTAAAAGAAGCTGTCCAAATCAAGACGAGAAAGTCAAGCTTCAGGCAGGTCACTGGCCTGGAGCTCTCACCAATAATATTTATGACTGTGTGTCTCAACACCACGGCTGGGCGCCTGTGGCCTGGCAACTTTAATGCAGTTGTGAACTTAGTTCGCCCGCACCCTGTCCATCCAAAGGCTTTCCTGAATCAGTTCTGCTGTGGAAAGTAGTGTGAAACCAATGAAATATGATACAAGTCATGATACAAGTCTGTGTTAGGAAACTTTCTTCCAAATGGACACAGAATCAGATAATGTATGCCAACAAACCATATAAATCCTGTTGTTCATCAACATGTCCACAGCATGTGGATACTACCTCTCACCTGAACACGGCAATAGGGAAGACACAGATGACGAAGAAGATCGAGTTGTAGACCAGCATCATGGTCAGCGCCACCTCTCGTGCAGACACACTGCCACTGGACGAGGTGCCAGACCGCCATGCTGCTGCCTGCCGGAGTTTGATCATCGTCAAGGCCGTTGTCACAATCACAATCACGATCGTCACCACCGGAATAGCAATGCCGTATACAAAGGAATCCAAAAAGTCAATCACCTTCTGGTGATTCAGGTACAGCTGTGAAGGAGCGATGGTCCACACCTCGCTGCTGGTGCTGGGGTCGAAGGCACACACTATACGGTACCGGGCTGTGACGAAGAAGTACAGTCCCACCACCACCACGTTCACCAGCACAATGATGACGGTGGTGGTGGAGGTGGACAGCACAGTCTGGGAGCGGAGAGGCTGCAGGATACAGAAGCATCTCTCAC
Source organism: Babylonia areolata (assembly GCF_041734735.1). Lineage (NCBI taxonomy): Eukaryota > Metazoa > Mollusca > Gastropoda > Neogastropoda > Buccinidae > Babylonia > Babylonia areolata. Next base: position 3,519,437 of record NC_134895.1, on the reverse strand, counting down.
TGGCGATCATGGCAGAGATGACCTCTGACACCCAGGTGAAGCCGTAGAATCCCAGCAGGTTGTGGTTGGTGACGAACCGTAATATTACGCCATATCTGAAACAACAGTGTCAAGTAATTATCGTGCACATCATTTTTATGGGAAAGTAAAATTAAAAAAAAAAAAAAATCTCCGTCCATACAGTCAAGACAGTTCATAGGTTAAACACCAAATTTTTTAGTGACAAATGATATAAGTTTTTCTGGGTAAAATGGATTAGCCACAAGCTTCCTTACACCATGCCCTGACAAAAACGAATCCTGGTACATACCTAAAACGATGTGAATAAAAAAATTAACAGAATAGTGAACAGTTAACATTATAGATAATATGAACATCTTCACACACACACACACACACACACACACACACACACACACACACACACACACACACACACACAAACATACATACATACAAGCATATATACATACATACATGCATACATACATACACAGTACTTCTGAACCATTTTCCCGGCACACGCACATTGTTGGAGAGCAAATGAAGAAAACTGTCGGTTTAATAGGTCAGAGAAAGAACAATAACTGTTCCATCATATACTAATTTTCATGAACGCTTTTTCAAATGTTATAGTAATGCTAAGAATGCTAACAACAACAACAACTACTACTACTACTACTACTACTACTACTAATAATAATAATAATATAGTAATAATGATAATAATAACAATAATGAAAACGATAATAATAATAATAATAATAATAATAATAATGATAATGAAAACGATAATGAAAACGATAATAATAATAATAATAATAATAGTAATAATTATAATAATAACAATAATGAATACGATAATAATAATAATAATAATAATAATAATAATAATAATAATAATAATGAAAACGATAATGAAAACGATAATAATAATAATAATAATGATAATAAAAATAATAATAATGGACACTTATATAACGCGTTTCTCCTGAAGCACTGCTCAAAGCGCTTTACATTTCGTTCCCCGCTCCTAAGATGGACTTATTTTCGCAGAGACCCAGGCTTTGACACACCACCAACAGACCCGGAGAAATAAGGTGAACAGTTATGTGCAGCGCGCAAGTGACTTTTCACAGAGTTAAGGGAGAAGAAGGAAAAAAAAGGGTTCACATCATCCTCCAACCTCCACCTGTGCAAAAACCTCCATCCTCCCAAGCCTCCGTTGACAATGATGAATATCTACCTCAAGAAACACAAAGCACCAGTACCAAGCACTGACCTTGACCCAAACCAGTGCATCTATCGGCACGTTGGACTTTTGAAGGGAGAGAACCATGGTCACTTTGCCAAGTCGTCCACTGATGCAACGAACAATAGCGCTATCCACAGGTACTGTACAGCTGCGCTTTGTATACATAGTACTACTGCTACGTTCACGCAAGCGTGCGCCCGCTACGTTTCCTTCTTTGAATATATATGATTTCTTTGATTAAAAAAAATAAAAAATAAAAAATAAATCAAATCAAATCAAATCAAATAAAAAGGTGTCATCTTTCAGCATTTCGTGATGCACAAACTGTCTTTGTGTCATTTGAGAGAGAGTCACAGTTCTTTAAAAGAGATGGCAGAATTCAGAGACATTGTTTATGAACGGCTGCCTCTACTTGTTTACAGGTGAGAGGTCTTTGGTATTTGTGAGGCAAAGCACAGACTGGAGAAAGGGCAGCCACTACTGCGCAGAAAAGATATAATTATCCTGAGGTCAGTCCTGAGATGTACTGTTTGAGGGCCACGGAGGAGGTTATTGCCATTCCTAACCAACCATCCAAACTGGGAGGAACAGGATGTATTATTCCTAACAAGTGGTGCTCAAGAATAACAAGAACGAACATGAAGTTGCTTTCAACACCCATGCGAAATTTCTTCTCCGTTACCAAGGCGTGGAACGACTCAGCATCTAACAGACACCATCAATGTGATTGATCAACTCACTGTCAGGGGGATGAATTTCCAGAATGCAGTTTTCGCTTAATTCACTCCGCTTTGAAATCAGCTCAGCAGGTGACTGGCACAATCAAGTAATGCCAGTTCTAGCTATTTGTGGACCGTGATTAAGGTGAGCCCCATTTGATCCAACCAAACGTTGGTGGTGACGTGTGACACAGGTAGAGACGTCAGTCCTTTATATCCAGAATAAAGCATCTGAGGAACCAACTGATCCAACGTGCGATGTGCGTGTGTCACTCTAACCAAATGAATGTCTGCTCACCCTGGTGGTACAATTTGAAACTTTAGTGTGTCGCGAGAGGAAAGGTTACGGTTTTGACCTTTTTCTCCTATTTCGTGTGCCGGCGTGCTGATCAGTACTTCTGATTAGCTTGTAAACTTCGAAAGCCTGTTTTTTCTGTCCTTCGTGTTGTGTGCCGTGTCATTTCCTTGTTCTGCACGTACTGTTATCTTAGTATGCAGCAGCTGCTGTAATTTTAAACTTGCTTTTGAAGTCAGATGCGTGGAGAACTCTCGAAAAGAAGCCGCGGCATCGCTCTGGATGTTCAGATTGTGGCAAATGTTGATTGCCCAGTTTTGTCGACACCTGTGTGTTGAAGACAGTTATTCTGAGCATGGTGCACCAAGGGGACACGTTTTACCATGCCTGTTGTTGCTGTTTGTTTCTTTGTTTTTTGCTTGTTTGTTTTTTTTTGGTTTGGTTTGGTTTTGTTGTCGTTGTTTTTCCAGTGCCTGAGCTCGCTGGGAAGGCAAACGGGCAAGCGTCTTGTCATCGGAATGCAGCGGCAGTACAAGTCAAGTGCTGACACTGCAACCCAACCATTCCTTTTCTCTTTTCCGTTGTCTCCCTTCTCCCTGTCCAATTACGTCCCTTGGCCTTTGCCCAGCATCAGCATCTCACTGTTGGAGTGGACCATTGCAAACCGTCATATCAACATCTTACCTTCGGATTTTCTGCCAGCCCCAGCAACGGTACTGCTCAACGTATGCGGTCAGTGGTGTCGGCAAGGGACGTCACCAAGACTCCTGTTCCGCTCCCTCCTCCTCTTCAGGACTGCTGCAGCAGGGGAGGGCTAGGACGTCACCCATCACAAGTCATCATTGTTCTCGCCTCGTCTGTCGTCACTCTTCATCGTGGTCATCGGGTATTCCATCGGTGTCATTGACGGGCGCAATAGCCGAGTGGTTAAAATGTTGGACCTTCAATCTGACAGTACCGGGTTCGAATCTCGGAAACGGCGCCTGGTAGGAAAAGGGTGGGGATTTTCCCGTTCTCCCAGGTGAACATGTGTGCAGATTTTCTATTGCCTGAACCCCCTTCGTGTGTATACGCACGCAGATCAAATACGCACGTTAAAGATCCTGTAATCCATGTTTGCGTTCGGTGGGTTATGGAAAGAAAAAACATACCCAGCATGCACACCTCCCAAAACGGAGGGTGGCTGCCTACATAGCGGTGAAAATAAACAAAATGGTCATGCACGTAAAATATTACATGTCTGTCTGAGTGTGTATATGTACGTGCCTGAAATCTGATTGAATTACACAGGAAAGAATGATGAGCGCCCAATGGCAGCCGTAAGTCGGCTCTACCCAGGCAGACAGCCTGTAGTGCAAATGACACTGAGTTTGTAAAGCGCTTAGAGCTTGGTCTCTGACCGAGGACAGGCGCTATATAAGTATACATATCAAATCGAATCAAACTTCATCCCTTCAGCTTTTCAACCAGCCCCTGCAACGGCACCGCTCATCGTCAGCGATCAGGGATAGGTGGGAAAGGTCAAGGTTCCCGTTCTGCACACACACACCCCCACGCCCCCCCCCCCCCCCCCCCCCCCCCCCCCCCGCCGCCCCCTCCGCCCCCCGCCCCCTGCCCTCTTATCCCCCCAACCCCCTTCTTTCCTTTATGCTCGAGCTATAGAGGGAGGGCAGAAAGGACATCCATCATCACCATCAACTTTGATTGTCATATTCATCACCCAGGATCCATGTATGTGTGAAATCATGTGTATATGTGGGAGAATGTGCGTATGCGAGCATGTGTGTGTGGATTTCGTATGGCACAGAACTATATAGTAGTATATTGTGATTGCTTCGGGGTTTTTTTCATCGCCATATCTTTGTGTTTGTTATTGTTTTTGTGGGAATAAAACAAGGAGGGTTGGGGTACGACATAAAACTTCAATAGACAAAGAAAAATGATAAAGAAAGAAGGAAAGAAACATTGTTGTCGTCACCATTCTTCCCGTCGTCACCATCATCATCAGAAACAGTTTCAGTTTTCAGTTTCAGTTTCTCAAGAAGGCGTCACTACGTTCGGACAAATCCATATACGCTACACCACGTCTGCGAGGCAGATGCCTCACGGCAGCATAACCCAATGCGCATGTCAGTCCTTGAGTAAATGGGTTTTTTTTATCTGTGTACCTATCAGAGTGGATTTCCTTTTTCGTAATTTTGCCACAGGACAACACTCTCGTTGCCATGGGTTCTTTTTCGGTGCGTCAAGTGCGTGCTGCATACGGGACCTCAGTTTATCGCCTCATCCGAACGACTAGATGCTCAGTTTGATTTTCCAGTCAAACTTGGGAGAAAGGGCGAGAGCGGGATTCGAACCCAGACCCTCACGGACTCTCTGTATTGGCTGCTGAGCGTCTTGACCATTCTGCCGCCTTCTTCCATCAACAACAAACAACAACAATTCTCTAGAAACGCATATATACATATATATATATATATATATATATATATAGAGAGAGAGAGAGAGAGAGAGAGAGAGAGAGATCTCCCTTTGTTTCTTCTTATTTCTGTCCCACTGTCCTAAGATTTTCTTCTGTTTCTTCCTGCATCCCTTTCCCTTTCTGGGCCATGGGGAACTCTTGACATGTGTAGCTAGTGCAAACCAATTGGAATCAAAGGACAGGTCGTTGTGTGTGTGTGTGTGTGTGTGTGTGTGTGTGGAGGGGGGTGGGGGCTTAGTTGTTCATTCCCAGGGGTGAAAAATGATAACGAGAAGAGCTGGACAAAAAATTTTTTTTTTTTTTTAATGTGGTTTAACGAAATTACTTCTCTTTGGTGGTGAACTGCCTGTAGATCTGTTCCGCGTACAGGAGGAAGATGGTGCTCAGGTAGAGGAAGTCAGACAGGGCCAGTGAGAAGAGACACACGTTGATGCGTTCCTTCAGCCCCTGTCGGTAGAACACCGCCATGTTGATGACGTTGGCAGGCCCCCCGAACAGAAACAGAGGCACACTGAGGGTGTCTGCCACACGGCGCGTGATGGCCATCGCCTGAGCACTGAGCACATTGTCAGGGTTGTCCCAGGGGATGAACTCTTCAAACTGCAGCACCATGCAGTCTGATGGATCTGTCTTCTGAGTGTTGTTGAGGAGAACATCGGTCACGTTGTGCTCACGTGCTGCTGGCGTGGTCTCGCTGAAGATTGCAGCCATCATTGATGTCTCTTTGAGTGAAGCTGCCATGATAAACACAGTCCATCTAACAAATGATAATACATATTGTGCATTTCGTGTGTATGTTTTGAAAAGTAAACCACACTCACCATAAACCAGAATTAGTGTGCTGCACACGAATTTAAATCCACAGAAAGATATTAACTGAACAACACTTCATACAGCCATGAACAGCACCGCAGTTTGGTAGCATTGCACATGGCACAGTGATTTCTGAATCAGGTATTTTTGCACTCAGCACCTATGTGAATAGAAAACGCTTCAGTCAATCTCCTCATTTGGGGGACGGATTTTTGAGAATCCGAATGCGTTTCGTTCCTTTGTCGCGAAGGTCCATGGCAAATAACTCAGCAGTTATGTAACTCGTGTTCTGCGGACACGAGGCCCCAACTTACCCCAGCTGATTTTTGGAAATGATTATATTTCTTTTAATGATAAGACAGGAACGTACAGCGAATATGTTTTGAGCTGACAGTGTACGTTCGTCGGACCACTACATATTCGTGTTTCGTGATAATTTCGGTTATAATTCTTTGTCACACTGAACGTTCGTAACATTACGCCAGGGTAAACTAGTTTGTATCTAGAAGTTAAGTAGACATTGAAGATGTAGCGTTTCCCTCCTGGCTGCTGAAATTCCGTCAATCATTAAACGACGAAAGCTGGCTTGGTTTTGACACGTCACCAGAACCGACGCCCTGTCAAAAACCACCCTGCAAGGCACTGTGCTGGGGAGGACGGAAACGCTGACAACACAAAAGCTGGTCTGAAATCATCAAGGTCTCGACAGGGATGACTTTCCCGGATCTTCTCTCGACAGCCGAAAACAGAACAGCGTGGAATAGGTCGTCCGTTTCTTCAGCTCTCGTGTCCCCACGACAACCCCGAAGTTGAGGGACTGATAGCACTTTTTTTTTTTAACCCTTTCACCGCCAGTCAATTTAGAGTACAAAATTCCCTTTTGGTATAAACACATGGGTCCACTACCACGCCGGTGCATAAATGCGAGCTTGGCGGTGAAAGGATTAACAACAGATCTGGTGCAGCGCATATGTATCAATATGCATGTATTGGCATCTCCTTGAAACTGAAAAACTGAGGGACTAGTAATGAATATAGGCCGTTGTTAGAGTGCAGAATGAACGTGATGTTGTAAACTTACACTTGAGTGGACCCCTTCTGTCCTGATTGACTGGGTGGATGTGAGACCCAAATCACCTGTCAACGGAAAAAGACTGTCGTGATTGACTGGGTGGATGTGAGACCCAAATCACCTGTCAACGGAAAAAGACTGTCGTGATTGACTGGGTGGATGTGAGACCCAAATCACCTGTCAACGGATAAAGACTGTCCTGACTGACTGGGTGGATGTGAGACCCAAATTACCTGTCAACGGATAAAGACTGTCCTGACTGACTGGGTGGATGTGAGACCCAAATTACCTGTCAACGGATAAAGACTGTCCTGACTGACTGGGTGGATGTGAGACCCAAATTACCTGTCAACGGAAAAAGACTGTCCTGACTGACTGGGTGGATGTGAGACCCAAATTACCTGTCAACGGATAAAGACTGTCCTGACTGACTGGGTGGATGTGAGACCCAAATTACCTGTCAACGGATAAAGACTATCGTGATTGACTGGATGGATGTGAGACCCAAATCACCTGTCAACGGAAAAAGACTGTCCTGACTGACTGGGTGGATGTGAGACCCAAATTACCTGTCAACGGATAAAGACTGTCCTGACTGACTGGGTGGATGTGAGACCCAAATTACCTGTCAACGGAAAAAGACTGTCGTGATTGACTGGGTGGATGTGAGACCCAAATCACCTGTCAACGGAAAAAGACTGTCGTGATTGACTGGGTGGATGTGAGACCCAAATCACCTGTCAACGGATAAAGACTGTCCTGACTGACTGGGTGGATGTGAGACCCAAATTACCTGTCAACGGAAAAAGACTGTCCTGGCCTCAGTGTCCGGATAGTCTCAGCCACGTGACATAGTGTTTTCGGAGTCCAGATCCACGGCAAGAAAATCCTGCGGCATCACAGAGTTTCACAGGGACAATTCCTCTCTCCCACCATCATCCCCTTCTGTGTCAATAACTTGACGTCTGAATTACACAGACAGACACACACACACACACACACACACACACACACACACACACACACACACACACACACACACACACACACACACACACTTATCCTCAAGACCTATTCATCGCACCAAGTATGTTCACATCCAAAATTGTTACACCCAGTTAAGAAAGGTACCGCTGTGAACTAATGGACTGACGGACTGACAGACGTCTCTGTGAGTTCTACGCCCTCGATACGACTGCAAAGTGATTGGACCAGAAACACAGTGTGCTGGTCAGATTGGGTTCATGCATTGTTTGTCAGATCACAATGAATAACCAAGAAGATGTTACATATGTAATATATTGTTTCGTATCGTACCACATCGTATCGTATCGTTATCGATGGTTTCTCCATTGCAATGGGAAATCATTTTCAGCTTAGTCTATTGTGAAGGACTGTGACTGTCAAACTAGGAGGCATAATTGCACTGGCTCTTATGCTGAAGCCTTGGGGGCTAGTTGACCTTTGGGAACCATCCCCAACGCCGACTGTCCTGAAACCCTCTTGGCCGAGAGAGTGGGGATGTAACTTGGGCAAGACACTCAACTGAGTATCCACTTTAAAAGATTCACGTACAGTAAACACATCGATGATGTAGTCTGTGTCACTGTATGTGTTCTGTCCAGAATTTGTATTTGATTCCATTTACCTGCGAACAAATAAATCGAGGTCACGCCGTCTTCTCACTAAGCATCGCCAATGCTACTGCAACTGAGATGCGGTAATACGGTGTTTCCGGAATCCCGGAAATGGCCTCAACGAAATAAACCGTTAATGATACGGGAAATACGGCTTAATTCGGGAGACTTACAAACTCTTATTGGTATGACTGTGAAGATTTTTTCCCTACTATTTTAAAACCAAATTCGGTATTGATGGACAAAGTATTTCCAGAGACAATGGCAATGTTAAAGTTTACCAAAGACAGACAGACAGACAGACAGACAGACAGACACACACACACACACACACACACACGCACGCACGCACCCACGCACGCACACACACACACACACACACACACACACACACACACACACACACACACACACACACACAACCGAACACTGGTTTATAACATAGACTCACTTTGTTTATACAAGTGAGTCAAAAAAAGCATAATTCTGAATATCACATTGGAGCAAATAAATCACACATATTGACTTTAAGAAGACTGTTACAAAACAAGACCGGTGATCTTTAGGCGTGAAGAAAATTGGGAGCTGGATTCGATATGTTTCACTGTTTTATCGTTGCACAGAAACGTGATGACTATCGTGCTTGGAAAGACGACTGCACAGGGTTAACTGCACGCTGTATATAGAGTCTGCACAATGATGCGGCTGGCAAAGGATGGGGGATGGAACAGATGAGGGGTGTTGAAAAGAGGTGGGAAGGGTGAGGGTGTTATTGATGCGACTAACACTCAGGGAAAACTAATGATGCAGGCGCAACTAACTGAATGAAAAAAAAAATTAATGAATAGAATTGGAGCAGCAAGTGTATTCCAGGATAAAGATATAAAACGAATGAAAGAATGAATAAGATATAAAGGAACCATTAATGAAGTCTTTCTTCAAATAAAAAAGAAGAAAACACTGCACAAATGGGAAGGCAAATGTCACCAACTTGTGTGTGTGCATACACAGAAAAACACACACACACACGCGCGCGCGCGCGCGCGCGAATAAACAGACATACACGCATGAACTCACTGATGCATTCATACACGCGCATGCATGCAAGCAAGCACACGCGCACATTATGCCTGCATACACCCAGCCACCCAACCATTGCCACGCGCGCGCGCGCGCTCACACACACACACACACACACACACACACACACACACACACACACACACACACAATCTGGACAATCTGCGACCTGTTTCCTTTCATAAGATATTCTATTTGAAATATATCACTCATTTCTTTTAATACAGATTCACAGCTATACCGCCCACACACAACCAATTCACACGCAACAACTCAGAAATAAAATAAGAAGCACCCTAAAGATGATACAACTTAACACTGATTAAAACACAATGGAAACTACGGTGTCGTTGCTGTTGGTACAAGCTGAGATGAACGAGCGAACATGCGTGTGTATGGATGTCGTACCGTCAGGGTGACTGACAGACAGAAATGTCGGCATGTTGTTCACAGTATTGGGAGGTTTGAGTTCGTACTGAATTTTCAGATGAACGTCATTAGATGTTGGAGTTCGTCCTGGATTTGTAGATGAACGTCACTGGAATGTTCGAGTTCGTCCTGACGTTTTAGATGAAAGTCATTAGATGTTGGAGTTCGTCTTGGATTTATAGATGACGTCACAATGGACAGACGACACGTTGTCAGCCATATTGGCTGTGGTGCAGTCATGCTACAAAAAGGTAGGTGTATTTGTTTCGTACGGTTTTTTTTTTTTTTTTTTTTTTTTTTTTTTTAGTTCGTCTTGAAGTTTTAGATGAAAGTCATGAATGTTTGAGTACTTCCTGGATTTTTTTCTAATCGTCACGGATGCTTCAGTTCGTCCTAGATTTTTAGATAAACGTGATTGAAGGTTTGAGTTCGTTCTAGATTTTATGATGAACGTCTTGCATTCGTCTCTGTAGCTATTAAATGATCTGTTGTGTGCAGAGCTTTATTTCTGAAGGTGTATTCTAGTTTTGCTGATGATTTTGTAGATATGCTTATCTGTCTGAAAGTGAACGACTGTGCAAAATGAATGTAATATAAGAGCAAAGATATGGACAAAGAAAAGCTGTTGTACTGGTAGTTAAATGAGCAGGTGAGTAATGATTGTTTCAGCACACAATTGAGCTTGTCAATGTGACGTCACAATGGACAGACGACACGTTGTCAGCCATATTGGCTGTGGTGCAGTCATACTACTGTGTATTTGTTTCGTATGTTGTTTTTTGTTGTTGTTTTGTTGTTGTTGTTGTTTTTTCACATGCCTGTCAATGAAGGCTTATATTAGAAATTTACAAAAGCTTACAGTTGGGCTAGCAGCAAAGTGAGAGATTTATGATTAATGTTTCTCCACTGCTTTAGAAATTAATTTACAGTTTAGAAGGACTATGCCTCTCAAACTAGGAGGCAAGATTGCATTGGCTGTCATTGCTGAAGTCCTTGGGGGTGATCTGGTCTTTGAGGGCCATCCCAAGGCCGACTCTCCTGAAATAAAAATTGGAATAAAACTTGGGCAAACCTCCACAACAATCAAATTGTAACCTAGATAGTTGGGACAACACTTGCCTCCTTTGCTGTGTTCTGATGGTCATAGTCGGACACTTCAAAATCACTATCATTATACTGTAAAAGTTGCTGTTCAACAGCATCTTGTTGACAATGAAGACCACATTGAATAAAGTCGTCTTGGTAATCACAACGGTGAGTAGAGAACAAAGATAAACCTGTATACGTCGAGAGCTGAACAGCAGAAACAACATTGGAAGAGTGTGGCTATTTGCCGTGCAGCCCGAGTAGTGGCCAGTTTTTTTCGGTTTTGTTGTTGTTGTTGTTTTTGTTTTTTTGTTGTTGTTTTTTTCTTTCTTGTTTTTGAAATGCCTGAATTCAATACCCGTCGACAAACTCTCTACAGGTCTGTTATTTCCAGCACAAGTAGCCCAATTTGGTTTCTTTGTTTTTTTCCATGGCAAAGTTGTCATACAATGTCCGGGGGGGAGGGGGGCGGGGGGGGGGGGGGGGGATGAAAATAACCACAGGAACGAAGAGTTTATGTTCGGTAGACAGTATACTAAATTGTGTTGTGTCATCGGTTTGTCGACAGATGTTGGGGTTGGGAAAAAATCGGGATTTTGCAAATGGTTCATATATGCACAGTAAGTTGTATTGTATTGCATTTGACTTTGAGTAAACGCTGTGATATCCATCCTTCTGTTTCTGCTTGGGGAATTCTGCCTTAAAATTTTAACAACTTTGAAGAAGTTATTTTAAGGTGCAGTTCCTGAAGCATGAAACAAAGTGATGGATACAGACAAAGAAGACAGAATTTGACGAGGAGGTTGTGAGATGAATGTCTTTAATTAATGGAACCGTTCTGACTTCCGTGTATCGTTACAAAGAACCTATCTGTGTAACAACCCTGTATTTCGGATGTCTGTATGTCAGTGTGTCTGTCTGCATTTTTGTTGTTGTTTTTTTGCAGCTTGTAATTCCTTTTACTGGTACTATGGCACTTCACAATCACCTGGGTTTTTATGTGCGTGTCTCTTTCCCAGTGCACCCCCGTCCCCGCGTCTTTATTACCTCACCCATCCTCTACATTCACTGAGTGAGCATAAGTTTACGTGTGTGTTGAAATGAATGGATGCCTTCGTGTCTTAACTCTTTCCATACGAACGGCGAAAGAGACGACGTTAACAGCGTTTCACCCCAGTTACCATCATCAAAATATTGCAAGCGGAAGGCTCTTATACTGAAGAGGTGAATGTTGACAAAGAATACCACAACTCTGACGACGGAAGCTAAAGGTTGGGTCATTCAGACAACCACTGGACATCCGAGGGATCTGTGTAGAGGAGAAGAGAGGACTGGCCGTACTGAGTGAGTTAATCACTTTATAGATAATAAACAAACCAGTGAGAAGCAGAAGTCATTTCTTTGTTCTTTTATGAGTACAAGAGAGAGAGAGAGAGAGAGAGAGACTTTGACGCTTTGACACTTGATGTCATTGGCCATGAGGTCCTTATGACATGGGTGAATGCGTCAACATACTTTCATTGTATAACAAACCATTATGATAAACAATGAAATGATGAAAGCAAATAAGAGAGAGAGAGAGAGAGAGAGAGAGAGAGAGAGAGAGTGTTGAACTTTCATTTTGTCTGGTGTCTGAGAGTGAGTTATCTGTGTGCGTATGTGAGCAATTGAACGAAAATGTATGCATGGATGTGTGTGTTTGCCCTGTCAAACTTTGGTTGCATGTAAAAAGCATGGGGCACACACACACATTCACACACACACACATCGAGCCGTGAGAACATGTACGCTCCCAAACACAAGAAAAAGTTAAAACTTGTTTTGCTTTTTTCCCCCCATAGTGCGCTCAGTGTGCCAGTGTGAATCTCTATTTGATCAAAACTGTTTTCTATACTCTCAGATCTAGATAACATAGAGTGAATGAAAAATAACTAAAAACATTGTTATTGTTACATACTTATGTAATAAACTTTATGATACTGCATGTTTATGTTGTCAGTAGCACTTAGAAATATATAATTAAAATATGATTGTTGTTAACGTGTGACACTGCTTTATGAAAGCCATTTGTATACATTATTTAGGACCCTCCGTGCACATAAATCACTTTCTTCCTTTCTCTTTTCCTCTTCTCTCACAATATGTTTCTCTTTCTTGTTTAGCAACGCAGTGCTGTTTATGTCCATTCATGCGTCCAAGATTCAAAGGTTAATTGTACATAGCTTTTTAATAGTGATAATTTTTCTTCATTCTCTTCAAAGTTAATTCCAAAACAAATGTGTGCAAGTATACTGCAAAAACAGACAAGGGAGGGATGTGCAAGGATTTTCAACAATGAATGTTCGATGAGCTTTCAAACCATGTTTTGCATTGAAAGGATATTTGAGAGAAAAAAAAAAGATTTGGAAACATCAACCTGATGATTTAATCCACAACATGGACACACACACACACAGACAGACACACACACACACACACGTACACACACACAGAGATGCTCGTTTCATTTTTTTTTATGACAATTTCTCCCACTCTTGCAATTAAAATTCACACAACCCTGACTTTGTTACAGTTTGCATTCATTTATTAGGCAAAGGCACAGTTATCTTCTTTTTTTCCCAACCTTGGCCATTTCTCACATGAAATAAATACACAACTGATATGAACAGCAGCTTATCACATACATATGACATCTTCCAATCATTCATTTCAATCTTTAATACCTCAAGCAATGGCACAGTAGTTTTCTAACTATTCAGGTTTTTTAAACTGATTTTTTGTGCAAGTTTTTACATTCTATACAAAGCACAAAAAATAAACATGATAACTGCATCAGTAGATAATCTGGTTTTCAAAAGTGCCATGAAAACGCCAACTGAACTTTCTAAGACTAAAAAATTAATACATGTCGCAATGGATGGAGCAAGATGGTTCAGATGTGGGTACTGTGATGTGGGAGATGAAAATCAAACTTGAAACCACACCAAATCCAGCTTTTAGGCATGTAACACTTGAACTGGTATATCAATGAAAACTAGTTCTAAAAACTACCACATGAAAGAAACAAAAACAAGTTCTGTTATGGAGTTAAAAAAACAAAAACAAAAAATCTGCAAAACTAAGGACATATATTCAGGATGAATGAACTGGTTGTCTTTCTTCATCAAAAGGACATCTGGATACTTCAACTGACATGCCCTTTATGTTTTACTTTATCAGCTTACACGTCTTTCACACCACTATCCCAAGTGCATTTAAATCATGATTAAAATGGCTTCCCTATGGTGGACATATAATAAAAACTGATTAAAATACACCACTCTCAAACTGAAACTGATTAAAATACACCACTCTCAAACTGCTGCTTTTTCCACTTTACAACCAATAGTTATTATGTCTATCGTGTCAGACTGAGATGACATTTGAGGATCTGTGAATAATTTCAAAGAAATGTGAATTACCTGAGGTTCAGACAAAGAGAGAGGCACAGATACATAAACTCTATTATTTTTCTTTTTCTTCCTTTATTTTACCAGTAACTAAACTTTCACAACAAGCTGCTTTTTCTTTTACATTCACATAACAAGAACTTAACAATTAAAGAGATTTCAGCTTAGATTTTAAAAGGTAGAAAAAGGATTAAAAATTTTTATTATTACTTTTGAGTTCATTCTTTTCGTCAGAAAGGGCATGGTATTTAGAGGGGTTATGGCCCCTACATGAACTATTGTCTACTAGTACTACATATGAGAACCAAAAAGACTCTTTAAAGATGAGGATTTTAGAAAATTATTTTACTTTTATTTCCATAAAAAAAAAAAATTAAAAAAAATTAACTGCTGTGCTTTATTAATCACTGACCGAAAAACAACAGCAACAAAAAGCAAACAAAAGACGTCCCCCAAAATCTTTTAACGACTTCAGAAAAACTTCTAACAAAACAATGAGTGACCAACTTGAAGGTCAATATATTTTTTTTTTTAGTCCCCACCTGCCCTCTATAGATAAACGTTAATGTGTTAATTAAATCTTATTTTAGTTTTGCCAAAATGTTTCTAGAATGAAAAAAGAAAAAAGAAACAAAGAAAATGTGTTAATTTGAAATGCAGTAACTGAGACAAGATGTCAATGGCGCAATACAAATACGAATGACAAAGTGACACAATCATTATACACCAGTCGACACTGATCTGAACCACTCAAACATCCAATGTGAGAACAGCATCCTTTTTTTTCTCTCTGTATACCAAGTATTTACCATGTCAGACACTCAAAACAGCATGTTATTTTTCTCCATCAATGCTTAGGCAGTGTTACTCTGATATCCTTCACATATCAGCAATAAACTGAACATGTTGACAGAAGAGATAACATTAAATTTGGTTTCCTCATAATTGGATCAGCCCACTGATGATTAAGTGTTCAACACAAAACATTATTAACCTACACGATTTCAGAGTTTGTGCTTTTTCAAATATATGATGTCTTTTATAACAAAGTAAACAATAATAAGATAAATAAAATGTTCAAATGTTTAGCTGCTCATTCAAAAAAAAAAAAGAAAAAAAAAGCATAATACTAATAGGAAAAAAAGCAAATAATATAAAACTGCTTATTATCAGAACATGGCAATGATGAGGTAGGACGACACTAAATGTTCAAACCTTTTTTTTCTTCTTTTTATATATATATAGGTGTTTATATCATATTTTTGCAAGCAGAAAAATATTTAGCAAACTGTTACGATGGTGTTTGTTGAATAAAAGCAGACTTTATTTCAGCATGTTCCGCCCTCTTAAAAAATGTGGGGGGCTGTGCAGTGGTGTGTAGTGATGGTAAGTACAGGGCTCCCATAGGTTTTCTAGACCCCGCCCCCTACCCACCCACCCCAAATTTCTCTATGTATTTAGAGAACACAGTTTAAAACTTTACTTATCTGAAAGCCTTTTTCATTTCATTATGATTTTTAATTCTTTTTTTCCCCCAACATTTTTTAAGCCCTGGAGAATGCTCTTCCACTGTCCCCCCGACTTTTCAAGGTTTCTACGGACTACCTAACACTGATGATATTAATTAGAATAATTTATGTAGCGTTGAATGATGAATTAGCATACATATAATTTCAGAACCATTGAAGTAATAGTAGTGTTGAGTAGCCATCAGGACTAGCCCTCAACTGACTGTATGCAGTCTGGTGACACTGACAGTGAGCCACACTGCATGTCAGTTACCGACCATTGATGTCCAGCTCCAAGGGTATCAGGTGCAGCAATGTTTCAGTCAAGAATTATGCATCTGGGGGTGACATTTCAACTCAATGACTGAATCAATCCAAGTCTGTGGGTAATGACTTAACACAGGGTTTCTCCTCAAAATTTCTTCGATTTATTCATGTTCATGTTACATTTGGTCACTTTTTTCAGCCACACTGATACTGCCTCAAGATGGTCTGATGGGGGCAACCTGTACCACTGAACCAGATTCAATGGGCTTAAGGAACTGACCACAAGTGGAGCTCTGCTGATTGCACAAAATACAATTATAATTTACATCTAAAAAAACAAAAAAAAACCCAAAAACAACCCCCCCCCCCCCCAAAAAAAAAAAAAAAAAAAAAAAACCCCAAACAAACAAAAACCGCCAATGCTAACAGCTCTGAAAAAAAAAAAAAAAAAAAGCATCACAAAGTAATCAGCATGAGATCAGGTTTGTAGCAGGTAGTCAACCTGACACAATCACAGCTACCACAGCATCCTGAGATTAAAAAAAAAAAAAAAAAAAAAAAAAAAAGCTACAGGCACTGCCTGCATCTAACTTGACATTTTACCCATTTCATCCTAAAACACAACATGCGAAGTTATACTGTATATATGCACATTCCCCACTCACACTGGCAGTGCTCTGGTCAAACCATCGTTCAGTCATACACATCAACAGCAATACATATTCAAAGTGACTTTCATCATCGTCGGATGCAGTACACAGCACCTATTGTAAAATGCAACATAACATTGCAGTCACACCTACACACATATGCTGACGTTATGATATGGGAGAACACATGCAAACCAATGCATTGCAAATGCAACAGAGGCACTCCCTCCAAACACACATACTGAAAAGAGATAAAAAACAAAAAACAAACAACTGAATATGGTCATTTATCAACATGTTCATGCCTATCTGTACAGACTGCGATCATGTAAGTTATGCAAAGTTCATCAATCACAGTACAGATGCACAAATGCCGTTGACAGAATAACACACACAGATTGTGATCAACTTCACTGCAGTTCTGTAGGGTCAACCAAACTCCTCATTACTGCTGACAGTTCAGTTTCATACCAGGGAAGGAAGTGTCAGTGTGCTATTGATAGATATTTACCCAGCTCTTTACGACTTTAGTGCACTGGAATGGTGACAGGGGGCTGTTGTTTATCATTTCCAACTATAAACATCATCTTAGTACTCAACCCATACTCAAGAGAAGAGGTGGAAAATTTAAATTTCAACATTTCATCCCACTCTGTGCTGCCAGTATCTGTTGACTGTCAACAGGCAAATGAGCATGCATCACTTGCAGCAACTATCTGTACCTCTTTCTACAGATGGTGCAAAATGATGCAAACCAGAAACATGTACAAATATAACAGTCCTGCTTTTCTCTCTGAAAATATTGCAATTATTATCACTGGCCAAATCTTTTTCCCACTATTGCACCAAAAATACTGGCGATAAAAATGTTTATCATACAATGTGTTTCTCTGTTGTTGTTTTTTCTTCTTTTGTTTTACCTATGTGTGTCTAAGAGAGAGACAGAGAGAGAAAAAAAAACATCGAACAGAAAACAGAGAAAAATCAGAAATACCTGTGTGAAATATCAGAACAGGGGTAAAAATCTATACAGAAAAAGAGAAGGAAGAGACAGAAAGTGAGATTCTAATATTTACATAAAAAAGATTTCAATATACTCCCAAGAACAATATCACTATCCAGCAATAACACTGCATAACTGTAGTAACCTACTCAACATCCTTTCAAAAAACAACAATAGCAACAAGAAGACAGATCCTTTCTCTATTTACACCATAATGTAGATCTAGTGCATTAATAAAAATAAATAAATAAATAAATAAATAAATAAAAACAGAAAAAAGGCAAGATGTCAAGATCCTGTCAAGAACTTTCTAATGCTTTTGCCTTTTCATTCCCAGTCCACTTAAATTAGTGTTTACCACTGATACTTTGTCCATTTGAAACAACAAGTTTACCACTGATTTCAAACTCCTAGGCCCGCTAAATTTTTTCTTTCATATTAATGGCTACCCATACATGTGCAAACTGTTCACATTCTATCATTCTCTATGAATAGGAAGGGATTCTCTTTATTCAGAGACAATGTATTGCAAAATATTCCTGCTGTTCCCATCCCAACAATGAATTCGGGACTGTAATGCTGACAACAACAAACTTGTCTCAGTATCTATCACACACCAAGGCCTTTCACTTGGACATAGACTGATAGAGGACCAAATCTGCTACAATGCGTACACATCTTTCCAACAATTTCAATTTTAGTGCGGAAAACAAATACAGATATCTAAATGAATCAAAGAGAGCAAAATGATGGGTTCACAGAGAGCCTCATATAGATATGGTGATGAATTTGACTTAACAGGGTTCACTGATTCAACAATGTGGCATTGTAAACTGCCCATTTACCAGCTAAGATTTTTTTCTTCCTTCATTTTCAACAACATATAAACTTGCCCCTTTATCAATGAAACAACAGTCACATCCTAAAACAAACCACTTCCTAGTTCTTTGTCTGTCAAGACAAATCATCAGAACTACAGTAGAACAGGGAAGAGGAAGTGTCATAAGTCTGGAACTGTGAAACAGTATGTCTGTGTGACAAGGCCTCTTCACTCATGTCACTGTCACAGCTTTCGGAGTCACTGTTGTACACATCTGAGCGTCCAGAGCCTTGCGGGGAGGTGCTTAAAGTGCACCGCTTTATACGCTTTATATCATGGAAAATACCCCTGAACGCAAACCTGTCCAGGTCTTCTCTACTTCGACCACGCTTTCTGCTTCGCCGGCTGTTAGCTCTGGATGTGTCAGAGCTGTCTGATGAAAATTCGCTAAACACACACTTGGGACAGCGTTCAGGTTTGTCTGAGCTGCTGGAAGATGAGGAGCTAGCGCTGCACTCACAGTCTGACACCTGTGCACTGCTGGAATCTGAAGAACTGGAGGAGGAGTTCGCATCACACTTGCTATCTGACAGGGAGGAGCTGTCTGCAGAGGTGAGGCTGCACTTGCGGGCAGGACTGGTCATGTGACCTACACCATACAGGTCCGTGCTGTTGTCCGTCAATGACCCTGTATCAGCACTCTGCTTTAAGCCACACAGGTCAGCAACGGAAGAGAGACTGGCGCCATGCTGGTCAGCAGGTGTGGCAAAGGTGTCCGGGACACAGCCAGTGCTGGGAGTGTTGGCGTCTGTTTGGGAGACAACAGGTGCTGTGGCTGTTGTAGTGGCTGTTGGGGAGACAGCAGGTGTTGTGGCTGTTGGGGAGACAACAGGTGCTGTGGCTGTTGTAGTGGCTGTTGGGGAGACAGCATGTGCTGTGGCTGTTGTCTCTGTTGGAGAGACAACAGGTGTTGTGGCTGTTGTAGTGGCTGTTGTCGGTGCTGGACTGGGCCTGGGGTCCTGCAAGTCCAGCACAGGGGGCGGGGTCTTGTGCCTGCTGTTGATGAGGGAGCGCACAGGGCTGGTGGAGCGCTCTCGCCTGGTCTGCTTCCAGGGGGACACTTCGCTGAGGGCCTCGTCGTCCAACTGGTCCTCCTTCAGCCTGTCACACACACACACACACATATATATATTATTGTTTTGTCACAACAGATTTCTCTGAAATTTGGGCTGCTCTCGCCCAAGAAGAGTGCATCAATACACAGTGGGAGTGCCATCCCTTTATTTTTCTTCTTCCTCCTGCAGGTGTATTTGTTTCCCTATCTAAGTAAATTTTTCTACAGAATTTCGCCAGAAACAACCCTTTTTGTTGCTGTGGGTTCTTTTATGTGCAATAAATGCATGATGCGCACAGTACCAAATGATCAGTCAAGACCATTACTCTAGTGGAAGGGACATGGCAAGTGTAGCAGCTTTCAAGTCATATTGCCTTCCTTAGCATGGAACTTAACAGTTTAGTATCACAGACACAAAGAGTGAAAAGATTGGAGACAGGACACACGGCAAATCAAACTCACCGCGTGGCAGCAGAGAGGTACACAGAATTGGCCAGTTTCTTCTTGTCCTCATAGGACCCGAAGCGGCGGTCATGTTTCCACAGGTAGTAGAAGTGCACCACCTCCATCAGCGTGCGCGTCATCACCACCTGCTGGACGAGATAGAAGTTCTTCTTGTGCAGCATGAAGCCGGCCACAAACCTCTGGCACTCCTCCTCCGACCACAGGTCCATGGGGCTGTGGCTCCACAGGCTGCGCTGCCTTAGGCAGCCCAGAGCCCTGTCCCGGTTGTAGCCCTGCTGGTGAAGCACCTCCAGCGCTTCCTCGTCCTCTGCCCTCCGCACCGACCCCGCCAGCCCCATTTTGTCCCGGCCCTGCCGCTTGATGGTGCTCGCTTCTCGCAGATAGGCATGCACTGAAACACGCAACAGGATCACTGGCTTTGTAATAAAGTCATATGACATGCAGTGAATGTTAAAGTGTTCCACCAAGTTGCTCTTATAACAGTCAATTCAGGCCAAAACATACTGGGGAATTTTTTTCTCTCCCATATGTGCTGTTAGCCGCGCGAAATTTGGCCAAGCAGAGCAAACCAATAGGCCTAGTTTGCATCAGTTTGACATGGTATAGTATATGACACCAAAACTGGGGTGCAAATGATAAAGTGAAGATGTGGGGGAAAGCAGGGGCACAAAGAAACTAAAATTTTTACAGTATAACAACTGCATTCAACAGGCTGATTATGCCCCTTTTTCGCACCAGAGGAAAGTACGGTGTGGATGTCGGAGGAGAAAGAGAAAAAAAAAGTGAACAGCAGGACTTACCATCCTTTCCCTCAGCCATGGCAGGGGACCAGATGGTGGTGCCGGTGTTGGGGTGTGGGTCGTTGTCATAGTCCTCAGGACTCATCAGGTCAGGTATAACAGCCTGGTGGGCGTCCCCCACCTGGATCCCCTTGGGTTCCACCCCCAGGCTGTCCGGGGACCCCACCTGCTTCTCCACTGCAGGGGCCACAACTGAAACACCAACTCTGAACTGCAGAACAGATGTTAAAACAACTCCTCTTCTAAACACCTGCTCACAAACTACACACAAACATTAAACTGAAATACTATAATGGATTAAAAAATCAGCACAAACAAAAAGCAAAAAAACCACACCCACAACGTTCTCAAACTATACACAAACACCAAACTGAAATATTAGAATGGGTAAAAAAAAAAAATATATATATATATATAAAAAAATTTCTACAAGTCCCACCATCACAGTTCAGTGGTCTGTCATTATTCAGAGACAGAGAGGGAGGGTGAAAGAGAGAGGGAAGAAGTAGAGAAAAATCATTTCTTATTTCACTGACGTAAACAAAGACCTGTCTTCAACACAGTTGGGTCCCAGATCTTGTGCTCTGCTCACCTGACAGACCACTGCTGCTAGCGTTGTCCACCAGGCTGTGATGCATGGGGTCGTAGAAGTCACCAGCACCACCGCTGTAATGAGGGACAAGGGCAGGCGAGCAGGAGGGGATGTAATGTGTGGCAGATGTGTGGAGGGAGGGGGTGATGGTGCTGTCCATCATGTGGACCAGGAGGGAGGGGGAGGGCAGGTCCCTGGAGTTCTGGTCCTCAATGTGGGGCATCAACAAGTCGTCCTCAATGTCCTCCTTGCTTGCTGTGAAATCCACAAAGCTCAGCAGACCCTCATCCATCTGCACACACACATAAACACACACAGTTCATTGCATTATTCAACCATCACTACTACCTGCAAACACACATAAACACACACAGTTTGCTGCTTTATTCATCCATCACTCCACCCTTCCTTGTTCCTGTAGTGCTTGGACCATGACAAACTCAACACCAGTGACACTTTCACTGTAATTCAATCATGAACAAGCACCTGAAATAGTGCTGGAAAAAAATAGCGCACTGTTCAAAACAAAGACCTGGTAATGACACAAATCAATCACTGAAATAGCCCAACAAATCACACACTCAACATAGCTAATCTGAACGCAACAGTTTCAAGTGAAGTCACTATGATTATGAAGCAGCTTTATGGCTTGTGAGAAACAGCCAGTGTTACAGCCTGGGTTAAGAAAAAGATATTAGATCATTTGAAGAGTAAAGTATAATTCATTTTCATAATCAAGATGACTCATTCTGTTTGCACACATGGTACAAAACTAGCTGACCAATATCACATGACACCAACAACCTACCTGTGGCAAGTGCAAGGATGGTGACAACTGGTCGGCTGGCATGAAGGAAACAACATCATCAGTCTCACCGCTGGCTTGCTCCACTTGGTGCTGAAGTTCTGCAATAAAGGATGGCTCAAACAGAGTGTCCACCAAGGACAACAAGTGCGCCTCAGACTGGGGAGACTGCAAAGTTCTGTCTGTATCAAACTGCTGCCGGGACGTCTCCATGACAGAGTCAACCTCATCAGCCTGCCTGCTGTTGGTTTCGCTTTGCTCAAAGTCACTGTCCATGTGCACGTTTATTTTGCTGCCGAGCATATCTGTTGTGCTCCCGTCACTATCACTGTGGGGGTCCACCTTGCTCCTTTCATAATCGCTGTGAGAGTCTGCCTTGCTGCTACCATTATTACTGTGCAGGTCCATTTTACTGGTGTCACTAGCACTGTGCGAGTCCAGGCCGCTGTCACAACTGCTACAGGACACCTTAATGCTGTCTTTTTGCAAGTCCTTCTTGCTGCCATCATTATCACTGTGCAAGTGCATCTTGCTGCCATCATTATCACTGTGCACGTCCATCTTGCTGCTATCATTATCACAGCGTAGATCCATTTTGCTGCTATCAATGTCACTATGTATGGTCAACATGTTAGTGAAGGTATCAGCAATGCTTGCACTCCTGTGACAGCCGACACGGCTCTGTTCGCCGTGAAGGTTCATACAAGTTGTCTTCTTCACTGCAATGCTGCTCTTCAGGGATCTTTTTGACACTGAAATTGGTGACATGAAGATTCTTGCTGTCACTCCAACTGCGCAGACACAGGTTTTCTAATGACTTCATGGAGCAGATGATGAGCGAGATGAGGATCAAAAGGTCAACACCTGAAACACAACAAAATAGAATCATAAGATTTTTCGTTAAGCAGAAATATTCTGATTTCTTAAAATAAACTTTCTCTGGAAAAGGGGCTTTGGGAGAGGAGGCAATGAAAATTGGCTGTTAACTTTATTAACAGTTCGCTCAGGTTATCAAAAAAGCAATGGTTGACCTCATTATCAAACGCCGTGGTAATGTGGTTAACATCACAGACTGACAACTGAAACTGAAAGCAAGCAGGGTCATACACAGACTTTTAGCCCATAGCAACTTCCTACGTTGAGCTATGTCTGTCTGCTATGGGCCAGAATAGGAAGACTGAGACCAAACAGATGAGAGCCATCTTCTACATAAGATGCATCATTCAGTGCTTCTGAAATTTCCTGACCAACATTGCAGATGTATTAATCTCTTGGGCCTTGATGGGATCATATGATAGGAAACACGAAGC
Source organism: Babylonia areolata (assembly GCF_041734735.1). Classification (NCBI taxonomy): domain Eukaryota; kingdom Metazoa; phylum Mollusca; class Gastropoda; order Neogastropoda; family Buccinidae; genus Babylonia; species Babylonia areolata. The sequence goes on along the minus strand of NC_134895.1, from coordinate 3,495,786 downwards.
ACAGCCATGTCACAAACCAAAATGGATCTCCACAACGTCGTCATTATGCTCATGAGACATCTTTGTACATCACTAAATAGACTGAAAATTTGTCCCAAACTTGGGTCTTTCACGACCTGTTCTATTTTGATTTCCCCTCCACTTCCAATATTGTGAGAATTCCAGTCAAGCCTGGTGCCAGAGGGTCCTTCGGGATGTGACAGCAGCCTTCACTCCTGCGGAGGTGCTTACTCTGGCTCAGCAATCACTATAGTCAGCAGGTAGCTTTGTGGGTCCATGACGAAAAATCACAACAGGAGCTACTAGACATCACTAAAGGGATTGGACTGAGCAGCAGTTCAGGATCCCATCTGGTGTGTGGCCTTATGGCAAGTCTGGCTGTGGCTCTTCACGGGGTGTGGGTGTGGGTGTGGGATCAGGATGAGCAGCACTGGGGTAAAAAAAAAAAAAAAAAAAAAAAGGGGAGGACAATCTAAATCAATATTATATACATTAGCTAAAGTGCATTAAAAACCCTAACCCAAAAATTGTTCAATAACTGTTGCAATATAAATCATCTCTCAATTTAAAATTTTTTTTTTATTTAATGTTATGGCCACAGATCCGGTCTTGATAGCTGGAAGTAGAACAGGAGAGAAGGCAGTGTAAGTGCGTATGAACATACACGTTTTGGTCTCTATTTGTCATTGCTTTATAGTTTTGTAATACTGTGTGGGCTGGATTTGTTCATATTTCTGTATTCAACCGACCCTGACCTGAAATACAGAATCTGAAACGTGCATCACAATTTTCTTTGAGGTTCTTTAACATGCATGTATGACCTTGTGCATACAGGGTATACACATGAAGGGGGTTCAGACACATGCAGGTCATCACATTTGTTGACCTAAGATAGGAAAGTATATTGTGTACATGTATATGAATGGACTGTGTCAGTAGCATGCATTTGTGAGTGCATGGTCACTGTGGAACCAACACTTGTTGCAATATTAATCAGCTTTTGGTCACTGTGGAACTAATACTTGTTGCAATATTAATCCGGCTCAGGACTTTGTTGTTTTCCCATCTTTTAACCTTCTCACCAGCATCCACACACCCACGGAGAACCCACACATCCAAGAAGTGAGAACCTGCTCTCCTCTCACATTCCCACTAACACCCCCCCCCCCCCCCCCCTCCTCATCCCCCTTCCACTCCCCTCCCCCGCTTCAAGCTGTGCGTTTGTGTGCATTGTTATTGTGAAACCAAAATGTGTTGCAATATTAATCAGCTTCTGGATTTTGTTATTTTCCCATCTTTTTACCTTCTCACCAACATTAACACAGTCACACCCACAAAGTGAGAACCCACTCTTTTCTTTCATTCCCACCCACCCTCTCCCCTTGAAACAGTTGGTATTTGTTCTATCTTGTTTCAATTCTGCGTCCAGTCACAGATTTCCTTTTCCACCACATCCTGCTAACAATCATGTTGTGACCCGAGAGGCATATCAAATAACGAGTGTGCATGCGTGCGTGCGTGCGTGCATACATGTGTTTCCCCACCAGTACTGTTCTAGTCAGACCCCTGCCCGAGTCTGCACTAGTGGGTCACGGTTAAGTATGTGTAGTTGAATAATGTTGATTCTGATTATGCTGATATTAGTGATCAGGATTACACTCCAGTACTGTAGATCAACAGTATGGGGAGTGGTTGTGTTAACATGTGCATAGAAAAAACCACAGTATTTTACTCTGAAACCTTCATTTTTGGATTTCATGTACTTCATAATCATATGAAATCCAAATGAAGGCTTCAAGCCAAATGATAAAAAATAGCTTAAGTTCAAGTATAATATACACTGTATGTGCGTGTGCATAATCTGACAGTATTGGTGGGTGCAATGGTGGGTGAACTGGTGTAGAGGGTTGAGTTTTTGTGCATACATTACTGATAATCATAGTGAAGGAGAACATTATAACTCATTCACTGCACTTGGTTTTCATGTCCTAGACATTTGTAAATACTTAGGTATCGTTTCCACTCGTTAAATACAGACTTCAATTTTCATTCTTTTTTTCTTTTCAAAATATTTTTTTCATCCTAAAAATCTGGGATTTCTTTCCATGTTTGTGAGTTAAATCATCCAGCTGACACTGAATTCTCAAAATATTTCATTACTTCATTCCAAAAATATTGGTACCTTCTCAGGTTTGTGAGTTACATCATCTTGTCAACATTGACCGTATGATGAATGATATTCATTTTCCTTCAATATAATCTATATTTTTATGCATTTTCAAACATTATTTGATGTTGCCAAGGCTGGTGATTTTTCAACAAAAATCACTAATACTGAAATTGTCCCAGGAGTCAAAGGGTTAAACCAACAAGTGCACAGACACATTTCCATACTTGTAAAATTGACGAGGCCACTGTGCAAACAGTTTTCTGCATCTTAAATATTTTTTTCTTGATCAAGACAAAATTTCTAGTTCTTCTCTCCTTGGACCTTTCAACTGCCTTTGATAAAATTGATCACAGTCTTTTGTGTCTGGAATACAATTCTGGAATTAGGAGAACTGCTCTTGAATGGTTTTGCTCTATCTTTCCAAAAGAAAAACTATTCTTGTAGATGGAAACAAATCTTAAACCAATCATCTAAAACACCTTTGGATTTTGGCATACATCAGGGTCTACACTGGGATCAGTTCTCTTCATAATGTATACAATTCTTCCAAAAAATCTCAATGACACACACCCTGTCATAACGTTTGCAGAAGGATCTCAGCTTTACCAACTCAACCCTGGGGAGTTTATAGCATCAGCAGGCTTAATAAAACAGAAAATATACTGTTTTTCCTCCACCTATTTTTAATTACATGTGAACACATCCAGAAATACTTAAGTTAGTCTCTTCCTTATGTTGAACGAGATTTTCAAACTGGATCATCTCGTTTTTAGATCATGAACATGACCTTGGTTTTCACTTTGATCTGTGCATGAACATGGAGCTCCTGGATCCTTGGGTCCAATGCTCAAACTTAAACCATCACCTTTCCAGTCAATCTGAGAGCGAGCGAGCGAGCGAGAGAGAGAGAGAGAATATGAAAATTTTCTTTCATTAAGAGATTTAATGAGCAAGCACAATGTGTTTGTTTATATCCGGCCCTCTGGGCAAGAAAATTAATGATGAAGAGAGAGAGAGAGAGAAAAAAAAAGAGAATCAAATACACAACAGCAACATCAAAATTACTTAAGCACGTACAAACATAGCTACAGATTGTTATGTACAATATAATAACACTATAAATAACAACAGAGGCAATAGAGACGAGGTGTGGTGGACAGCAGAAAGAGGAAGAGACAAGGGAAAGAGTAAAGAAAGTGAGGGAGGCTGACTGAATAGACTGGTATAGTGAGAGATTGACAGTCAGAGGAGGCAGACACTGACCGACAGGAAAGGAGAGGCGTCAACATACTGATTATCAATACATGTCTGCTGTTAATAATGGGTAAGTGTTGCATAACCACATGTTTTTCAATAAATGTGCACAATATATATGTTTTTAAAACCATTATACACCTAACCCGCCCAGTATCGGCTTGCAGTGTAACACCCAAACCTACCCGGTACCGCCGCCTAAACACATGCTTACTATGGACGCAGCCATTGTTGTTTACATAAAAGAGACTCTCACGAAATTCACAGCCTCATTTCTGGCACTTCCTCCAATGCATTTTGCACTTTTCTGAGTCTGATTTGCTTGAATTTTGACAAAGTTGTGAATTTTTAAAGTTGCAAGACGAGTTTGATGATTGCAGAGAGCTTTAGCATAATCTGAGCGCCGATTCTGAAGATGACTTTGAACTGTTTTAATGATTTTTGCATGAGAATCTTGTAAAAATCGATTGAACTGAGTGACCAAGGTATCGACTGACTGAATTTTGCCAACAATGAGAGGGAAGTAGGTCACGTGAATGTGAATCGATTGCCGGACCTCCAAAATCATGAATCGAACGCCGGACCTCCAAAATCGATACTGTCAGTGAGTTAGTCTTGATTTCATTGATATTTATTGGCGTTCTGCATGATCATCCTGATTATGCTAGTTCAATGGAATATACTACTGATTTGGCTAAGTTTTGCCAAAGTTTTGAAGTTTCAAAGTTTCAAGATGAGTTTGATGTCTGTCGATTATAATGACATAATCCGAACTACTATTCTGAAGATGATTTCTGTGTGAGAATTTTGTAAAAGTCGACCGTACTGAGTGACCTAGACATCAACTAAGTTTTACCGATAGTGTAGTTGGTACTTGAGTGTGAATAGATCACCAGACCTCCGAAATCGTGAATCAATCACCATACTTCCGAAATCATAAATCGATCGCCAGACCATCGGAATCGATACTGTCAGTCGTTAATTGCATTGATACTTATTGGCATTCTGCACGATCTTCCTGATTTTGCTAGTTAAATAGATTATATTTTTCTTTTCATTATGGAGAAATTACATGCGAGGTAGGTTTGTTGTTTGTTTTTGTTTGTTTGCTGTTGTTTTTCTCCCGACCATCACAGGAAAACACACCATCCCTCAAAATGAAAAGAACATAAAAATCAGCATGTTCATTGTTGGGATTCAAGTTGAGTAAGAAAAAGAATAAAAATAAGATGTGTTAGAAATCACTGCAGACCAGATAAACTTATTTCAAAGAAAATCATACTGTAATTAAAAGAATTTTTTTCCAAGTTGACCATCAGCTTGGACACATTTATTTTTTGTGTGTATAAAAACAAAGCAACATGAGCCTGGAAACAAAAAAATCTTTTGCAACTTTATGTGTAGATTGCAGGAAAAATAAGCATGTGCAACAAAAGAAGGTAATTATATTTTTAATCAATGTTTATAATTACCAACTATGGAAAATCGCAAGATTTATTCACCTTGGCATGGGATTTCAGGGGTGATTAGTGCTGAGCATCCGGGGGGTAAGAGGGTAAGACAGGGATGCTTTTGACAGTGTTTACATCGAGACAGGATAATATTTCATTCCATAAACAAGAGAGAGAGAGAGACACAGACAACCAGAGAGACAGACACACACAAAGACTGAGAGACTCGGACGAGGGGAAGTTCACAATTAGAGGCATGAGAAAGCACACACAAGTAGGTGGTACAAAATCAATTCCCTGATGGAGTGATACTTTGAAAGTTTACAACTCATAGTCACACCAGGGGTCTGGATGAAGAGAAGACAAAGACAGTTGGAGGGAAAGAGCTGATTCAGAAAGAGAGAGATGGTCGATTGACAGAGACAGTGGAAGAGGGATGGAGTGATGGAAAGGAAACAAACCAAACATTAAAAAAGGAAATAGATTTTAATACAAGTAATGAAGTAGGTGTATGTTTGCAATATTCAATACAAACAAAACCACTGCAATAATAAGAAACCTTTTCTTTAAATTGAAAAAAAACAAACAACAAAACAACAAAAACCAACAACCAACATACTTACCTTCACTGACACTATTTACATGCATTTAAGTTGTTTAAGTGCTCATTGTGCAGACGCAACGGATATGTAGGTACCCCAACCCCCCTCCAAAACCCCCAAGCATGTGATTTGCGGCAGCAACATCCGAAACGGTAATCAATTTTTTCCTTCTTCTGTAACAAACGGCTATTCCGGAATGGAAGGCATGTTTCTCGACAGTTACAATCACAAAATGACAAAACACTAATAACTCATCAACCAGCATGGTCAGTCATACATGTTCCTGGGCTGCAACTGCTGTACTCATTCCTTCTTAGACAGCTGTACTCTATTTTTCAAAATGAGTCCATACTGAACATGTTCATCTTTTCACAACCCATTAGAATCTGCCAGAGAAAAATGCATAACAGAATCAACCCACGAAAATACACACGCACGGAACTAAGGCATAAGAGGGTCTGCACAACTGTCAAGCTAAATAGATTCTGGAAAAATCACCACCCTCAACCCACCAGGTACTGCTGAGATTTGAACCATGGAGCTCCCGGATCCTCAACGCTCAAAGTCAAACCATCACGCTCGCCAGTCAGTCATCTGAGAAAGAGAGAGACAGAGAGAAAGAAACAGAGTAAGAGTGAGGAGGGGAAAGTTCACAATTAGAGGACACAAGAGAAAGCACAGGAACACATGATTAAGTGGTACAGAATCAACACATGCACTGGCAGTCATTTCAAGCCCCATGATAGCAGTAGTGTATCACGGTGCATTCATCTTAATACTTTAATCACAAAAGAGGGAGTGAGTAAAATACAGGAAAAATGAAGCGGAAAACCAGAACTATGCAATTACCAAACCCTTTTAGAAACACCATCTCTCACACTGGCAAGTGGCTAAGCTCAATGTGACTTTACCCAAACAAGCCATGTCCACATGTTGTAACCTTCCAAACACTGCCATAATGTTCATTCCAACTCTACAAAAACATTGACGTCTTCATGTCCTTTCAACATTCTTTCACCTCAAATTGATATAAAAACAACAAACCATTGTATACACACACACTCAACATAAAAGTGAAAGAACTCACCAGTTTAGAGATTACCACCAGAGTCACTAAGAATGGATAGAATGACCTGCAGGACACACACATGCATGCGTCACACACTCATCACACTCTTTTACGACCCCAACACACAAGATGCTTCCTACATGCATGTCTGCTAGTATGTTGTAAGCAGAAATAAATAATTAGATGTGTCAAGATCCTGGAAACAGATTATGAAGTTGTTGCAGAACAAGCATGGTGTCACAACATGTCAACCCATCTTCAATCACACAGCACTCCTAATTAAAATAATAATATAAATTTTAAAATAGCGCCTATTATTATATTATGAATGGGATGCCATTCTTCATAAGAACACTGAGTATTCCTTACACAGATACAATTCTTGCTCAACAATGTTAAATCAGATGAAATAGTGAAAATTGTCATGCTGCTGAGTACCATCATGTCATCATCATAGTTCATACACATTTGTTTGTTTATTTTTTTCTCAAGGCCTGACTAAGTGCGTTGGGTTATGCTGCTGGTCAGGCATCTGCTTGGCTGATGTGGTGTAGCGTATATGGCTTTGACTGAATGCAGTGACGCCTCCTTGAGCTACTGATACTCATACACAAATAAATATTTTATCAGACCCAACACGGTACCCACCCTCTGGATTTTATTTATGAGATGTTACCTTGGGGAACTCTTGACTCATCATTCCATTAAAATTGGCATTGTTACTCACTACTTACTGTTAAAGTTTTCTGGAGATTTTTATTATTATTTTTTTTTATGTTATCCAATTACTGTCTTCGATGAATCAAACCAGACCAAGACTTCATTACCCCCCCCCCCCCCCCCCCCCCAAGGAAAAATCATGCTGTGAAAACAGCTGCCCATTTTTAGCCCATGAACATTTTTCAGTTGCTTTACACTACCGCAGTCTTGGCTGTTCTCTTCGAACAGTGACTGAGTGATTTATACAGAAAGCAAAAGTGATCTCAAATGACAGCAGCCATGGAATCTTCCACCTGGAAGATGGTACAGGACTCAAATTTAACTCTTAGAACTCATAGCAGTTTTATTACTGTGTCAGTTCAATTACTGAACTAATAATTTTACCCCCTTATGACGTAATGTGTACTGAACAGGCAGGCCAAATCCAAATTTTTGTGAGTGTGCTTGTGTGGGAGGGGTGTTTGTGTGTGGATCCATGGGTGTGTGTGTGTGTGTGTGTGTGCCTGCATGTGTGTGTGAATTGGAGGAAGAGAGAGGGAGTGTGGGTGGTTGGGAGAGAGATATTCAGGTTATTTATTCATTAATAGGCCTAGGCCCCTTATGAACGGGTAAGTGAACAACATGAATAATATCAAACAAAATGAAAATATCTAACCAACCATATATAAGTACACATATTACAAACACTGCAATGAAGTACAGCATCTTAAGATGTTATGATATCCCAAAATTTAAACGCCTGGTGTAAAAACAGTGCCAGCTTCCATATATCAGCATGTCTCCTGGATGACAATAATAAACTCAGTTTGAATAGACATGGCTGTCGATAGTACTTAGGTGGTATACATTTTTCTCTATTTCTACAAAGAACTGGACAATGGAAAAAAAAAAAGCACCTCGTCTTCTTTACACAGTGGATAAATTAAATCATTGTCAGTAAAGTCTCTGTATCTGTAGTAATGTGAAGCTAAATCTGACATGCCTACCTAAATCTTGTTACATACTTCAAATACATGTCCATGTTACATACCAAGTACTGTTTAACATCATGTGTATGTCCAAAAGTTCTATAAAACTAAATCTTTCACAATTTAGAATATGGTAATTCCAGTCCTGCCATCTACAATCAATCAAGCATTGCCGGAAAAGTCTTACAAATTGATTCATACTACCAACACCTTGATTCAACCGTAGATCACCAAAACCATATCTAAAGAAACAAATATGTACATCTGTTACCCAATTTATCTTTCCCCTAATATCTAACTCATACAACATTTTGTAAGCTCTGTAAGATTCTATAATCTGATTATAACAACTTAAGCCAATGATGTCTACACTGTATAGCTGAATTTATATATATATATATATCGGATGTCTATTTGTTTCGCCATAAACAAGAGAGAGAGAGAGAGAGAGAGAGAGAGAGAGAGAGAGAGAGAGATTTAATTTGAATCCGAGTTAAGATGCTTCATCTTACTACAAAATAAAGAAGCTAATTTCACTGATGTATTTATGACTTTGACTGAAGTTTCTATGTATGTAACTGATTGATGCTCCTATGTCTTGTTTGAAATTTGTGTGCTTTACATCTTGAATTCACCACCATACTTGTTTGATACTTTATGCATGTGTGTATACAAAAGAGTGCATGGGTGCGGGCAGGTGTGTGTATGCACATGTATGTTTTAAATTGTGGAAAGTTGATATTTTTTTTATTGTACTTGTTTTGCCATGACTGTTGAGTGTCATTTTGTTTCATATCTTGCTACTGTTTGCCAAATTTTACCATTTCGCTTGTAATCTGTATCACAGAATGACAGATTATGTGGCACTTAAGAGATGATAGTCTTTTTGAACATGTCAGTCTGTTCACATAATATGTGTGTGCATGGGTGTATATTTAGAGTTTAAAGTCAGAAGGAAAGGTAGTTTAAAAAATATGACAGCACACGGCAAGGAAAAAGAAATCAAGAAGCTGAACAGCAAACAGATTCTGACACATTCACACTAAAGCATGTTGTCAATTTCAACAGTGTGTAGTGCTTGATCTCATTCATCAGTCCCAAACTAAACCACCATTTCCACTGCAGTATAAAGTAGCTTTGTTAAAATTGATCTAACAGTGATGGTTGTTTTTTTTTGTTTTTTCATCTGCACCGTTTCAGTGGCATTAATCCCACGCCGCTCATTTAGATTCCTCCATACACGGCCACACCCGGGTTCGTCCATCACAGTTCCAGTGTCAGCAGTGTGTAGGGAACCATCGATGTTAGGTCGCTAGGAGGCCACACACTAGAGGAGACCCTGCACTGCTGCTGAGTCACTTTGGTGGAGTTCAGTGGTGCCTGTTCTGATTTAACGTACTTAGGACACCACCTACTAAGCCCCCTACTAACGACAATAATGGCTTAGTCGTGGAGCCAGACTGAGTGAGCGTCCCCCCCAGAGTGGAGACCGCCACCACGTCCCTCAAACAACAGCCCCCCATGAATCTGCCGACACTGAAGACATTGACAGGACTCACCCCAAGCACGGAAGTGGAGGGGCTAACAGTGATGTTTAACCTTGGTCAAATATGCACTGGAACTGTAATCAATTAATATGTGAATAAACGTCAAAACGTTGGATATCGTCCTTCCAGAATGAGTAAAATACACATTTATATCAAAAAGCTCCCCAACTTCCACAGAAATATTAAGTGACCACAGCTCCATTGCCCAGATATTTTCTGTAGCTGCTACAAATTGTAGTGGTTGGCAGGTCCCTCTGCCAAGCCAAAAAAACTGCGGTTATAACAACTTCCGTCATTCACTGTCAATAAATTGTCATTATTCATGTCACTACGACGACGATGAAGTTACCTGCGTTGGTAGACTGAACTGTCCATGTCTGCCATCAGTTGCAGTCTTTACATGGTAAATGGTCGGAGCTCTTTTGTCAAGAGCCATTATAATGGATCTTGCTTCATCTGTCAAAGAACAGTCCAGATGCCTCTCTCCAAGGATGTCTGTAAGCTGTGATGCTGGGTTAATCTTTCCAACCTGGAACAACGGATCTGTGCGAAAAGCTAACGGCAAATCTGCTCACTTTTAGTACTACCAGAACTGTGGCATGTGGAATGAAGTGACAGAAACAATAACACTGTGAAAGAGTGCAGTGTCATGACATGAAGAGTAACTGCTTAAGTGAGATAATTGTCTATAACGATACTGACATAAAGGATTGTTTTTCTCTATTTGTGCCCCACCATCTGCACCTTTTACAGTCGTATTACTCACATACTTCTCATTCGGATTTCACATATTCAACTCTGGGTTAGTGCTGGCCGCAGGCCGATTAAACTTCATCTCCACTTGGAAACAAACCTGTGTCCTCCAAGTCCAAGCCGCCACTCCGTGGCACTAACCACTCCACCACAGAGATTGGTGACACCAATTTGTTCTAGTAGAATGCCCAAAAAAGGTTTTGTTATGCTTTTTTTTTTCATTCCCGAATTTGAAAGACTATAGTATAAGGAAAGACATGCATGAGACCCATCTAATACAAAATGTTCTGATACAAAATGTCTGTGGTTCAAACTCACAACCTGAAATATCTGAATGTAAGCTCAATGCTCTACAAACTGAGCTAAACAGGCACCTAGTTTATAATACATTCAAGCAACACTGGAAACAAACCAGTCTGAATCGCCTGATTGGTGTACAGTGAAACATTCCATCTGAAATCAGCAGACTGGTAACAGGCCTATTAATGGCACAGCAATGAATATGTCATTTGTCATACCATTTATCCCAAAGCAGCTGACATTCCATATGCCACAACTTCCAATAAAATTGATTGCATTAAGTATCTTTCTCAGAAACATCACATTTTGTTCTGGCCTTATCACACTCACAGCAGCTCAAATTTCACAATACCAATTTGTTTTGGACTGGCGATTTTTTTTGTTTGTTTTTTGTTAATCTAACTACAAAATGTGGCTGAAGATTTATATATATATATATATATATATATATATTTTTTTTTTTTTTTTTTTTTTTAAGTATTAGTGATATGCCTGTAATAGTTTTTAACATCTTTTTTCTTCAACGACACAACTATCAAATCCAGTAGAAGACCTTCCTCTACTTCAAAATGTACAAAGTCTTCCTGGAAAAAATGCATGACAGAAAAGGATGAGATCACATCAAGACACAATGACAGAAACAGAATGACCACATACACAAAAGAGAAACATACAGCTAGTAATAGATCAGAGGAAATTGAAGTAGTACGAGATGGTGGGGCATACTTTATTTCATTCACAGCCACTGGTTAATGTCTCTGAAAAGACTGTTACTTTCATTTCATCAAAAAATCCTTCCAAACACAGGCAGTCTAATTTTCATAGTCATAATGCTGTTTCAGTCCATTTTCCCCTTCGATAATGAAAGATACACTAACTTATTTACCACTTCAGGCTTGCAAATCAAGAATGTAAAGTCTTCTTGAGAGGTACGATAAACACCTAAACCTTACAAAAAAAAAAAAAAAAAAAAATCCTATTTGTGAATGGCCCTGCTTCAGCCTCTTTTGCCTGCTAACCCGAGCCTGCCAACAACAGTTTAAGAAAACCACTAGTTGGAGAAAAACACCCCAACCCCCTTCACTTCCCACCTGAATGGAGCCCAGTCACCACCATATTTTGCATATTTAACTCATTCAACCCTGCGCCTGCCCAAAAGGCCAGCACCACTGATTGCCATTCTCTGCCTAAGCCTGCCTTGCAGGAGGGCGAAGAATTTTTTTTTTTTTTTATTATTTTTTATTTTTTTACTTAAATTGGCTCATCATACATTAAACTGCTAGGTATGGGAAGTAACTAGAACTTTACTTCATTCTTCACTGGCACTCCAAAAACTGAATGATTAGTGTGTTCTTTATCCGGTTTTCCACATTAATATGGTAAATGTCAAAGGCTTACTCAAGTTACTGTGCTTCATGAAATTATGATGGAATCTTGCAGTGAACTGGACTGAGATAATGAAAAAGAAAAAAAAAAAAGAAAAAAAGACTGAAAGTTAATGAAAAAAGGATATTTAAGTTTTGCTGTGTTATAAGTTGAATGCTTCAGTGGGTTTTTAGTCAACATCTTGCAAAACAGCAATAATTATTAGCATGACACTGGCATCAAACACCCCTGACGCAACCAGGTTCAAGCTGCTGACTTGTGCTCTCAACAACAGCAAAATCTGGGCTGACAGTTTCTACAAAGTACAATGTCATCTTTGTCACTATCACCAGCCACTAGGTTCACTTTCTTGGGGTGCAGCAATTAGAATCCCTGATAACACAGAACTTTCATGCAGATGAATCTTGTTTGAACAAAGGTTGCTTTTGAGACTTTTAATGTGTGTTTTTTTTAAAAGACATTTTAACATTGAAATTTGACCAAATTGTAAACGAAAAACAGTTACTTACTGGAACAATTCTAGCAAGAGAAATTATTGCTACCAAACATGTGTACACTTACACTGTTACAGCAAATAAGCTTTGTACCTCATCCTGCTATACGAGTTGACTCATATTTAGGCTGTCCATGATGCAGATGGAATATGCATTTGTATACATGTATCAAAGCAACACCACAAATTGTTTAAACTTAGCATGCAGAGCTAAATGTCACAGGGAAGTTACATCATTATAAAAGTTTTTTTTTGTTTTTTTTTTTTTTAAACTGTTAAAAGTTTTTAGGGCGTAACTATGCTTCTGTTCTCTTTTTCTGCTTTCTGCATTTCTGGATTTAAGTGAAATCAATTTGCCAGGGTTTTTTCCACAAAAAACGGGTATAAATTTTCAAAAAATTCTGTGCTCTGTTATTGGAGAAAGACCCATAAAAGTATACATTTTCTGAAAGGTAAATGAATAAAGAACACAAAACACGTTTTCCCATTTTATATATTTTTAATGATATGCTGTTGTTTTGAAATCAGTGTTTTGTTTTTTGTCACATTTTCAACTTGTTCATTACTAACAATAGTCAGGTATTTTGCACTAAAATATATTTTCTGGACAAATGGATATCTGCATACACAAAATCATACTAGAACAACCACAATAAATAAAAAAAATAAAATAAAAAAAATTAAAAAGAGATAGATATACAATGCATTGTGACTTCTCCAAGTGATAATGTGGATGAGAGGCCACGCCCCCTCAGTCTCCCCCCCCCCCCCACCCTCCCTCCTCCTCCTCTTCACCCCTCTCACAGGGTCACTTTATCCAGTTCTCATCAGATCGCGTTGGCCGAGTGCCAAGAAAATCGCTCACACTGTGCTGCTAATAATTCAGTCACTTTCTGTCGTCTGCTAAGGTTTGCACAGCTGGCATCACTCACTGATAGTCAGCATCACTCACTGATAGTCGGATCTTGGCCACTCTCTTGATGGCTCCCTTTATTTTCTATCAAATCGTCCTATACATGTTCATCACTGTCTTCTTCAAGTTTACGCTTCAATTCTTTCTGAGCATCAGCAAAAGAAAGCAATCTTGGTTGATTTATTTCGCTACGATCGCATGTCTTGAGCTTGGCGTCAGTCCGACATTTTGTTGAGTCCGACATTTTGTTGAGCGAGCGAGGAGAGGAGCCAGGCAAACACTGGGACAGTAACCCAACCAAAACATTCAAATAAAGGACTGCCTCATGACGTAGATGCGGTTTCTAGCTATGAATAGAATCCAGAAAGATTCCCCAAGCTAAAGCTACCAGCATTTTTGTCAACGAACTGAACGCAAAGCAGGGAAAAGTCAGAATATTTCAATGACGAGTTATCTGGTCATTGTGGCAGCGAAGCATACATGCTTGCATTGACAAGTTATCTCGTCAAATAGGCAGCCTAGGGGTTAACATCAATGGCCCTGTCACCCCATGCCCTCCTTCTACTCCTTTAACTCTTGACTACACACCCACATACCCACCCCCCACACAAAGAGATACACACAAGCCCCCCCCCCACCCCCACCCCCAACACACACACACAAACATACCCACAAATACAGACACAAACATACGCGCCAACCATAAATACACCAACAAACATACACACACAGACAAGCGCGCGCTAACCACACACACACACACACAGAAACATACCCACAAACACACGCATACACATCATACCACACACACACAGAGGAGTGCAAGCAAGTGCACCAGCCAAAAATACACAAACACACATACACACACAGACAAGTGCACGCCAACCACATACACACACACACAAACATACCCACAAACACATGCACAAACACACCACAAAGACACATTCCTATTACAGTATAAAACACACACACACAAACAGGAGCGCAGGAGCGCAAGCAGGAGCGTCAGCCATACACCCACACATAAATACATTCCCACAAACATACACATACAAACACCACACACACATACCCACAAACACACCACACACACAAACACATTCCCACAAACACACACAAACCCACATACAAACACACACCACACACATACAAATACACACACACACAAGAGTGCAAGCAAGCATGCCAGCCACAAATACACCAACACACATTCGCACACAGACAAGCGTGTGCCATCCACACGTTGGCACACACACACACACACACAGTTTTAAGGATATAGAGCCAAAGGAATTATGTCATGGAAGACAGAATGCAGAGACAACTGTGATTCTGAAATGTGCTACTACAAGGAATGTACCAAATGAGAGACCCTGGGAGACCCCCCTGCGCAGGAGGCGGCATGCGCCTGTGAACAAGACAAAATATTTCAAGCATCTTCAGTGGCACTTCCACTTCAGATCCCAGATCTAAACAACATACAAATGCAGCCATGAAGTGTATAACCACACCATTCATTTTCATTTTGCCCATCGCTCCTGGTGGAGCATAGGCCATCGACGACCCCTCACCATCGCACTCTGTTCTGGGCTGTTCTGGCCATTCCAGTCCAGTTGGTCCCTTGCTGCTTCAGCTCTGCCTCGGTATCTCGCCTCCAGCTGTTGCGAGGCCGGCTTCTCTTCCTCTTTCCCTGCGGGTTCCAGGTCAGGGCTTGGCGTGTGATGCTGGACGCTGGCTTCCTGAGGGTGTGTCCGATCCAGCCCCACTTCCTCCGCAGTATCTGCTTGGCCACTGGTTCCTGTCCCGCTCGCTCCCACAGATCTTCATTTCGGATCTTCTCCTGCCATCGGATCTTGTAGATGCACCTCAGACAGGTGTTGAAGAATGTCTGAATCTTCTGCTGCATCGTCTGTGTTGTCCGCCATGTCTCGCATC
This sequence comes from Babylonia areolata, assembly GCF_041734735.1. NCBI lineage: Eukaryota > Metazoa > Mollusca > Gastropoda > Neogastropoda > Buccinidae > Babylonia > Babylonia areolata. The sequence continues at coordinate 3,480,222 of NC_134895.1, read as the reverse complement.
CGTAGAGAAGAATTACCTTCACATTGGAGTTGAAGATGCGGAGTTTGGTTTTCATACTGATTGCTCCAGATGCCCAGATGTTCTTGAGCATGATGAAAGCTATTCTTGCCTTGCCGATTCTGGCTGTGACGTCTCGGTCCGTGCCTCCCTGTGGGTCAACCACGCTTCCCAAGTAGACGAAAGACTCCACCTCCCTGATGGGCTCTCCACCGACTGTGACTGGAGTGTTGGCAGTGGTGTTGATCTTCATCAGCTCGGTCTTCTTCTTGTTGATCTTGAGCCCTGTCCTGGCTGACGTGGACTCCAGGCGAGTGGTCTTGTCCTGCACCTGGCTGTGGTTGTGTGACAGGAGCGCCAGGTCGTCAGCGAAGTCGAGATCGTCCAGCTGTGTCCAGAGTGTCCACTGTATACTGTTGTTCCTGCCTGTTGTGGTCTTCATGATCCAGTCGATGACCAGGAGGAAGAGGAACGGTGACAGCAGGCACCCTTGACGAACTCCGGTCTTCACCTCGAAACTTTCGGACAGCTGGCCTGTGTGGGCAATCCTGCAGCTCATGTCCTGGTAGGTGCACCGGATGAGGGAGATGATCTTCTCTGGGACTCCGTAGTGCCTCAGCAGCTTCCACAGCGTCTCTCTGTCCACACTGTTGAAGGCCTTCTCATAAACTATGAAGCTGATGTAGAGGGGGGAGTTCCACTCCAGTGACTGCTCCACGATGATGCGCAGGCTGGCGATCTGGTCGGCACAGGATATGTTCCGCCGGAAGCCTGCCTGCTGGTCTCGGAGCTTGGGGTCGACGGCCCCTTTCATCCTTTCCAGTAGAACACTGTTGAGAACCTTGCCTGGCGTTGACAGGAGCATGATCCCTCGGTAGTTGCTGCAGTCCCTGAGGTCTCCTTTCTTCAGCAGCTTGATGATGATTCCTTCTTTCCACTGGGCTGGTACCTCCTCCTTCTCCCAGATCTTGCTGAAGAGGCTGTACAGCATGTTGACAGCTATTTCCATGTCTGCTTTGATGGCTTCTGCTGGTATCTCGTCCGGCCCTGCAGCCTTCCCATTTCTCAAGAGTCATGATGGCCTTCTTGATCTCAACCTTTGACGGTTTGTTGCAGCTGATGGGCAGTTCTGTCTCTGCAGGTGGAATGTCTGGTGGCGCATCAGGGGCGGGGCGGTTCTCTGGCTAGTCGGTCTGCTGGAACTTGCCTGTCAACTTCTTGGTCACCAGGTACAGGTCCTTCAGGTTCCCCTGTCCGGCTGCTGCCTCTGCTTGACTGGCCAGGTCGTCGATGTAGTCCCTCTTGTCCTTCTTGATGCTCCTCTTGATACATCTCTGTCTACTGCTGTGTACTCTTCCTGTGCCTTTGCCTTAGTTGCTCTTGTTCTGCTCGTGTTCAGCAAAGTTTTCTTCTCTTTCCTTGTTTCCGGCTTGTGGATAGTGTTGGCAGAGATCCATTCCTTGTGCTGAGTTTTCTTCTTGCCAAGGACCTCTTCACATGTGTCATGCCAGAGCTTCTTGCTGTGTTCCCATTGTGTCTCGATGTCCATCTCACCGCTATCAGCTCTTGTAGTGGCTGGAACCTGTTGGAAAGGCTGGTCTGGAATGCTGCTTGTGTGTCTTTGCTTCTGAGCAGTCCAACATTGTGCCTTGTCCGTGTGTTGTTGGCGTTGGTGAATCTCTTGAGGCGAAGTCTCACTGTCGTCGTAAGAAGGCGGTGGTCTGATGACACATCAGCTCCTCTCATCACTTGTACATCCTGCCATGATCTCCTGAACTTGCGGCTAATGCAGATGTGGTCGATCTGGTTCTCCATGACGTGGTTCAGGGATCTCCATGTGGCCTTGTGGTTGCGCTTGTGTGGGAAGATACTTCCTCCTATCACCAGCTGGTTCAGGGCGCACAGGTCTGCAAAGCGCTCACCATTCTCATTCATCTGTCCCAGTCCGTGTGTCCCCATGGTGTCCTTGTAGCCAGTGTTGTCCCTTCCGATCTTGGTGTTGAAATCTCCCATCAGTAAGGTTATGTCTTTGGCTCCTCTTCTGTCTATAACTGTCTGTAGTTGTTGGTAGAAGTCATCTTTCTTCTCTTCTTCCGCATCATTGGTGGGAGCACAGCACTGGATGATGTTCAGCCTGATGTCATTCTTCTTGGTGGTAAACTTTGCTGTGATGATGCGGCAGTTGACAGGTTCCCAGCCGATGAGTGCCCCCTGTGCCTCCGGTGCCAGCATCAGGGCCACACCCTCAGTGTGGGGGGCTCCATCCTCTGTGTGTCCTGAATACAGCAGTTGCTCTCCAGATGAAAGTCTCATCTGTCCTGACTGTAGCCACTTTGCCTCACTCAATCCTAGCATTCCGATCTTGTAGTTTTTCATCTCTCTCGCTACTTGGATGGTTCTTCCTGCTTCATACATCGTCCTGATGTTCCATGTGGCTACTCGCGTTGTTGTCCTGGGTGTCAGAAGGGGAGTCAGCCTTGCAGCTTCCTTTCGGCTTTCACTGCACTGCGTCATAAGTCTCCGGATGGAGACCCTTCCTTGCCCAGGTGAATGTTTTGGTTCTTTGTTGTCGATGCTTCTGTAACTGGTCTTTTTTACAGGCAGGGTAGTTAACCCTACACAAACCCCTTTATCCTCCAGGCGAGGTGGTCCTGCCTCAGTCGCCTCTTATGACATGCATGGCAGGGCAGTGGGTCTATTCTATCAGTGCCCAACCCACAGGGCAAATAACCACACCATGGGCTGACATAATTTCAAAGCATTGGTGTAAAATGCAACATTGTTGCAAAATGTGGAACTGCTGGGGCCTTGGGGTTGAACAAAAATGGACAGTGTGTGTGTGTGTGTGTGTGTGTGAGCATGTGAGGTGAGCCTGAGTGTGAGTGCAAGTACCTGCTTTTCAACAGGCCTTGCTATGACATGTTACTGCAAGGACAGCAAAACGGTTGTTTTTTTCTCTCTTTTTTTTTTTCCAGCGGTAAATGAAGTTTCAACCATGGAAAATCGCGGATCAGCAGAAAATTCCCCAGCCTGCACACGCACGTATAAGAAACACATTCAGTCCTCAATCATGCACAATAAACAACCAACGATTATGATGCATATAAATTTTTATCATTACAACCATTATTATTAAATCTTTTGCGTAAATATAATATCAATAAATAGATACAAGTAACAATACGAATATGCAATGGAAAATTTGCAAAATGACCAAGAAGACCTGGAAAATCTTCATCCTCAATCCACCAGTTTCTGATAATTACACTGGGAGTGGGACCAAACCTATCCAAGGACCCTTAGAGGTAACACACTTTTAGTCAAACTATTTGGCTACTGTGCCCATGGATCATTTGTCCTACTGAGCCTCAACCTTTTTGTTCTACAAGACAAACAAAACACATGTATTATCATCCCAGGTTTCAGCTGAGTGAGAAAGAAAACAAGTTTTGTTCTGCACTCTTTTTTTCCACCTCTCCTGTCCCTACTAGTACTACTTTCCTTTTTTTCTTTTTTGATTCCCCTGGATCTGATTCAGTGATTGTGAAATGTATCACATGAAAAAGTAAGGAATATATCAAATTGTAGGGAGATCTGAAAGAGAGAAAAAGAGAGAGAGAGAGAGAGAGAGAGAGAAACCCACCAGTAATGAGTATCTGGAAAGAAAAAACACAGTGCTGTATTGCTGCCTGGAAGTTTATCAGTTTTTTTCTTTAATTTTTTGTTTGATTGTTGTTGGGTTGGTTTTTTTGTTTTTTGTTATTTTTGTTCTCATGATATTAAAAATTATGAATATAATCTGACCAAGGCAAACAAAGCATGATACAAACCCCCACCCCCCCACCCCACCCTCCTCCACACACACACACAAAAACAAACAAAACAACAACCCACAACAACAAATAAATTGGTGGACAGATGACAGTTCTGTTACTTGAACTGATATGAGTGATGCAAAAGAATGGGAAGAGCAAATGCAGATAACATTGATGTTGAAGGTTATGCATGTTCAAAGCGATTTTTTTAGTGCATCTGGCACCAAGCAACCATTATTTCAAGTCTGCAGTATACCACTAAATTGATGGCGCTCCACCAAAGTGATTTGTTATCCTTAGGGAACAGCATCATGGGTTTCATACAAGCATCTTTTATGAAATGAACGTCAGACAGACATTCACTACATAAAATTATTGAATTAACACACCATTATAATTATTTATACACCAATTAACTTTATTAAGTACTGAAATAACTGTTCTGAAATTTTCTCTTTCAAGCAGTTTAATGTAAGTGTCAATTGAAGGTATTCCCCCTACACTGCTGACATGGTGATGAAACAAGTTAACTCATCAAACATCATTTGTCCTGACTTCTTTAAGTTCTGCTAATTAAACACACATAAAAAGTCCATGTTAAACCAAACAGTACATCTCAAAGTCCAAAAAAGAAAATTACTGTGCTTAAAATTTATGTGGCAAACCCACAGGCCAGAGCCACCTGACAGTGACATGCATGACATGCCACTGCCTGACGCACAGGCAAGCATCAAACATGTAGTATCCCCTCCCCATAGATAAGCGGTGCCCATAAGGGAGGCGCTGGCAGCCGTGGGGGACGCCCTGACCGACAAGTCCTTGGTCCCTCCACTTTGGGGAGTGTTTGAGTCCTGGGGGAGATGTCAAATACTGGGGCAAATCCATGCTGGGGTGAGACCAAGGGGTGGTGGTCCCCTAAGCCCAGTGGGGCCCAGGGGTCAAAGTACCCTGTCATCTTTAAAAAAAAAAAAAAAAAATTAAAAAAAAATTTAAAAAAAAAAAAAAATTTCTCAAGGCCTAAGCGCACTGGGTTACACTGCTGGTCAGGCATCTGCTTGGCAGATGTGGTGTAGCGTATATGGATTTGACCGAACGCAGTGACACCTTGAGCTACTGATACCTTGAAGGGGCAGCAGAAACTTTTGGCTTCTATGTGACAGGGGTCAGAGAAAAGGGAGGTGTTGGTGAAAGTCCATCCACAGTGCTGGTTAGAGACCAGGAAGGGGAGAGGACCTGGCTGTCAGGTCAGCCCAGTCTGGCCCAGGGGTGAACCCCTTAGAGGAAGCAACCCATGGGCACCTACCAGAAGGTGGCGGGAGAACAGTTTCAGCTGCACTAAAAGACTTGCAGCATTAAATTCTGCCTGCTATTTGGCAATGAATTTGAAAAAAAAAATCGAAATGACAAAACCATTTCTACTGTCATGTGAACATCACACTCACTGGCAATCAAATCATGTTTGGTGACTAAAACTTATCACTCTATCACCGTTCTTAGACTATACTCTTCTGCTCGAAGATATTCCTTTGCTTTTACCGAATCTTGAACGAAAAGTCGGCGTCTCATTTTCGAAGTATGCATAACCTGGTCTACCAAATGTTATCTTAAAAATAAAATTAATTACAATAATGTAAATGAGTTTATATCAATTAATAATGAATTACATGATATTGGAGACATCAATCATCGCTCTAGCAGACCTAATGATAAAGCGAACAGATATAAAACAAATCCAGTTTTGGATTTAATAACTTGGCGGACTGGAGCTGGCAGCAACTGCTTCCAGTTTTTTGTACGCCGAAGGGAGACCATCAATCGATCTGGACAAGAAAATTCTTAAATTACACACATATAACAGGACCAGGTCCGATCTCACTAAAAGATAATTCATAAAGTATTCTTAACATTAATTAAATGGTAACACTTACACTTAAAACCAAGTAGAAAAGGTCAAAAGCAATTAAAATAAACTCTTGAATTCATCTATACGCTACTCACCTCCGCCATTTTTTCTGAGTAATTTCCGGCAACAATCCCATCAGGCCAAGATCACGTGGGGTGATTTTGACCAATCGTCGTCTTTCACACAGAAACGCAGGGGCCTCTCTTTGATGCCGGAGAACTAAGGCGGCCGTTTGGAAAACCTTGGAAACCTTACGGCTGTCACTTTCGTCCTGATATCAGTCATGTCAGGTTCACAACAACAAAAGAAACAGCCACATACGACTCCGTAAGAAATGAAATTAACTCAGCACAGGCTATGCAGTACTGATTTTTAAAATACTATTGTTTTGATTAGAATATATATTACCTGTATTTATTCATTTTGTTATATATATGTATGTATGTATGTGTATATATATATATATATATATTAAAGATAAATGATCAACTTCATCGGAAGTGCGATATGTACTTAACAACCTACCAGCTACAACAATAAACAGCATGTATTAACCAATTGAGCTCAGTAAAAAAACAAACAACAAAAGTTTAGTTATTTGATGGAAAATTGTTAATTAAGTTTACACTAATAGTGTAATAGAAATGCATATTATTGATAACTTTATAAGATGCTAGTAGCAGGTAAAAAAATTATAAAAGAAGAAAAAAAAGAAAAACTTTTGAAACAATTAATTTTGTATGCTGATTTTTTTTTTTTTTTTTTTTTTTTCTCGCAATATAAAAGTAAGTTATTTTCAAACTTAAAAGTTGTCAGCAGGATTGATATTTGATGGTAATTTATTTATTCATTGTTTATTATCTTGTCCTCACTAAGCACATGGGTTTTGCTGCTGGTCAAGTATCTGCTTTGCAGATGTGTACAGTGTATAGTGTATTATAGATTTATCCAAACGTAGAGATGCCTCCACTCTTGAGTAGATCTTAACTGAACTTTTTTTTTCTTTTTACTGTACAAAGACAGAAAAAACTGGTTTTAATTATTGTGGATGGATCCATATATGTTAGTATGTTACACCATATGATATGAAATATGCTTTTATTGCTGTTTTTTTTAAAAAGGTGGAAGATGCCTGATAAACCTAACGTGTTGATCAGGCCTTGAGAGCCAATACTAAAATGTAGGCATAAAAATGAAGTAAACAAATGTTTAAATACAGATTAAAATATAGTGAAGGGAAAGATATTAAGAAGGCAAATGATTGAAATAAAACAAGAACGAAAATGGGCCATGCTCAGCACAACTGCATGCACCTACACACATTTACACATTGACACAATTCAGTGTGCAAACACACACACACAACACACACACACACACACACACACACACACACACACACACACACACACACACACACACAATGACTTGTGGTTAAAAAAAGGATAAAATTAAAAACACAACTGACAGTCATCCCAATTTATTTTGTGCCAAATGTTTGCCTTGTTTCAGGTTTTTCTCAGGCTGTAAAACAAGGAAAAAAACAACCCTTCACCATTCAAAGAAGCTTTGAATAAAAGAATGGGGAAGAAAATTCAGAGAGGAGAATGGGGTTGGGGGAATGGATAGCTATAGATGGAAAGAAAGAAAAAGATGAGGAGCAAAGCTAAAGGACAGACACACACTCACACATGCACACACACATGCACACACACATGCACACACACACAAAGTATTAAACTGAGAATATAGATGCATTTAAAAAAAGAAAAAGAAAAAAAAGACTTTTTAAAAGGTACTTCTGTTGGCTCCAAGTGAACTGAAATGCTTTTGATAAAGTCTATATATGGAATTGCAGGTAAAAAATATATAATGTTCGTGGACTGGTAATTTTTTTTTTTTTTTTTTTTTTAATAGATAAAAAGACTGCTAAGAAATTAAGAATATATAAGTTTTGGTAAAGCATACTTCATGCATGTGAGTATTTTGAGTGGGTATTGTACGGGAAACATTTTAGGTTTGAGTATGTCTGACTTGAATCAAATGACATGCAGTGTTATACACATGAGACTTGGAGGAAAATCCCATGCAAATGTATGATATATACAAATATATTATCTATCAATGCCACTGTATTGCATGGTTGTGGTGCGTGTGTTGTGTGTGTGTTTTTGCACCCACATCAAAAGTTTCCTCTAAAAGAGTCGTGCTTTATTTTAACCCCCCCCCCCCCCACCCACCCCCCCCCCCCCCCCCCCCCAACCCCTCCCAAAAACCGCCATTGATTATTATTGATGATTATTTTTCAGCCATGGCTCTATGACTCACTCCAAACGAGGAGGGATGGTGAGGAGTCACCATCAGACCACCCGGTCCATGGCCAGCACCATGAGCAAGAGAACCCCATTTGGTGTGGGAACCATCGCTGAAAAAACCCCCCTTCCCCGCTTCCCTGTAAAGGTCAGACAAAATGATTTTTCTTCTTTTTCAAGGATTCTCTCCCCCCCCCCCCCTTTCTCTTTCTGTCTGTCAGTCTGTCTGTCTGTTGTTTGTCCCTACCTCTTGCCTTTCTCAGTTTCTGTGTATCTGTGTACTGTATATATCATTATTATATGTATGAGCTTCAGAGTAAAAAATTCCAAGATAATTTTTACTCATCCTGCTATCCAGTGGCAAAGCACCTGGCTCAGACTCCATACCAGCAGAGGTCTACAAGGATGGAGGCACTGTGCTGACTGAGAAGCTCCATCAGCTGTACTCACTCATGTGAAAGAAGAGACGATCCCCCAGGATTTCAAAGATGCATCTATCATTCACTTGTACAAGTGAAAGGGGAACCGGCAAGCCTGTGATAACCATCGGGGCATTTCCTTGCTCTCCATCGCAGGCAAGATACTTGCCAGGATCCTACTAAACCGCCTCACAGCACACCTTGACCAAGGTCATTTGCCTGAGAGCCAATGTGGATTCCGGAAAGAGCGCGGAACCACTGACATGGTGTTTGCTGCAAGGCAGCTGCAAGAGAAATGTCAGGAGCAAAATGCTGATCTGTTCTCCACCTATGTCGACCTCACTAAAGCCTTCGACACCGTGAGTAGAGAGGGACTTTGGAAGATCATGGCCAAGTACGGATGCCCTCGGAAATTTATTTCCTTGGTCAGCCAATTCCATGAAGGCATGCAGGCTCGAGTCCAGGACAATGGCGAAACATCTGCTCCTTTTCCTGTCACAAATGGTGTCAAGCAAGGCTGCGTCCTGGCTCCAACACTGTTCAGCCTCATGTTCTCTGCAATGCTTACTGATGCCTTCAGAGATGGCGATGTTGGAATTGGCCTAAAGTACCGAACAGATGGCAAGCTGTTTAACCTCAGAAGGCTTCAAGCAAAAACGAAGGTCATGACAGACATCATCAGAGACTTTTTGTTTGCTGATGATTGTGCCCTCAACGCTGGATCTGAAGCTGACATGCAACTCAGCGTCGGCAAGTTTGCCACTGCCAGCAGGAACTTCGGCCTTACCATCAGCACGAGGAAAACTGAAGTTCTCCATCAGCCAGCCCCAGGGAAACCCCACGTTGAGCCCAACATCACAGTCAACGGTCAGAGACTCAGTGCGGTGGAGCGGTTCACATACCTTGGCAGCACACTGTCACGAAATGCGACCATCGACGATGAAGTGAACGTCAGGATTGCAAGAGCAAGCACAACTTTTGGTAGACTCTATGCAAATGTCTGGAACAGAAGAGGCATTGGTCTTGAGACCAAACTAAAGGTCTACAGAGCAGTAGTTCTCCCCACACTACTGTACGCCTGTGAAACTTGGACAGTGTACCAACGACATGCCAAGAAGCTGAACCACTTCCACACAACATGCCTAAGGAAGCTACTGAACATCAAGTGGCAAGACAGGACCCCAGACACGGAGGTGCTTGCAAAAGCCACCCTTCCCAGCATCTTCACCATCCTGATGCAGTCCCATCTTCGCTGGGCTGGACACGTGGCGCGCATGCCAGACCATCGGCTGCCCAAAAGGCTCTTCTATGGCGAGCTGCAACAAGGGAAGAGATCACACGGAGGTCAGAAGAAGCGCTTCAGAGATACTCTGAAAGTCTCTCTGAAAGCGTTTGATATCAACCCTGACTCCTGGGAGGAATCTGCAGTGGACCGTGACAAATGGCGCGCTGCTGTGCACAAAGGTGCCAAGTTGTGCGAGGCTAACAGGACTGCTGCAGCTGTTCAGAAGAGGCAGGCCAGAAAGTCACGGACAAACAAGCTCCCTGACAATGATATGCCTGTCTTTGTCTGCCCCAACTGTCAGTGAACATTTCGTGCGCAGATTGGACTATTCAGCCATCTGCGCACTCACAGATAGATTCATGAGCATCCCCCCCCCCCCACCACCACCCTCCCCCCATCCCCCAGCTGGATGACAACGATGGTCATCATCGATCTCGATGGACACACACCATATCATTATTATATGTATGAGCTTCAGAGTAAAAAATTCCAAGATAATTTTTACTCATCCTGAGAAAAATACAGTAAATTTTTTTTTTAAATCCATATTTCATAGAGGGACAGTTAACAAAGGTAACAACCAGAAATGCACTAACAAGTCGTCAGACATAATTCATGATATTAGTAGTATGTACTGCAAGAAAAGAAAAGAAAAACTTGGGATGGGCAAGGTGGGTGGGGTAGAGGTGTTAAAGTGAAAAGAAAAGAGGAGGAGGAGGGAAGTGCACTCAGTCAGCATTGAAGCCGACTACTCAGTCACCCTTTCACTGACACAGTCAAATATTGGTTGTCCAATGGACAAGTGGATAGTGGACAGATTTCCATCTGCCAGAGCATGATTTTAAGGGGTGCAGGTGGGGGATGTTAATGTTGTAGTGACAGAGGAAGAAATGATGGGCAGGTGTTTGATGAAGCAGGGGTGGACGTGACACCATTACCACTGCTGACGCCGAACCAGACGCGCATGCAGTCCATGGGAGACGCCAGTGTGACCTCTGCAACTGTAAGTGTAAGGTCTAGTTCAAAATCGTGTCTGATTAGGTTAGTCTTTTTTGTGTGTTAGTTACTTTGTGTTGCCTCTGTAACTGTAAGGTCCAGTCAAAGGTCCTGTCTGATTAGTTATTGCCAGTTCCATTATTGTTATGACTCACATGAAGTGTATTGTTTTGATTTTCTTTGGTCTTTGATGTGTTTCAGATAATTTGTATGTGTGGTTTGTTTGTGTCTTTGATGTTATATATTTCTCGTTTTTGTGTCATTGGTGTGTATGTGTGTGTGTGTGTTTGTATGTGCGTGTGTGTCTGTGTGTGTAGATATATACATTAGTGAATTCTGATTTGCCATCATCAGATGGAAGGTGTCATTTAACTGGAAAGAAAGCTTTGGAAGCTAGGGGATGGAGGTGGGTGGCACAAAATTGCTCCTAACAATAATAATAGTAGTCGTTCTCAGTTTTATGTCAGAGAAAGGTGGTTAAGGAATAGATATCTGTATTTAAGTGTGTGTGTAAGAGAGAGAGAGAGAGAGTGAATCAGTGAATGTCAAAGAAAAAGGAAAAGTAGAAAGGTATATTATAACAGGGTGCGTGTCCCTAGAGCTGTGTGATGATGCTTGCTGTACAGCAAACCTTGTGTAATAACAGAGTGTGTCCCTAGAGCTGTGTGATGATGAGTGCTGTACAGCAAACCTTCTATATATCAGTGTGTGTCCCTAGACCTGTGTGATGATGCTTGTTGGACAGCAAACCTTCTATAATATCAGTGTGTGTCCCTAGACCTGTGTGATGATGCTTGTTGGACAGCAAACCTTCCATAACAATAGGGTGTTTCCGTAGAGCTGTGTGGTGATGCTTGCTGTACAGCAAACCTTCTGTAATAACAGTGTGTGTCCCTAGAGCTGTGTGATTATGCTTGTTGGACAGCAAACTTTCTATAATAACAGTGTGTGTCCCTAGAGCTGTGTGATGATGCTTGCTGTACAGCAAACCTTGTGTAATAACAGTGTTTGTCCCTAGAGCTATGTGATGATGAAAGCTGTACAGCAAACCTTGTGTAACAACAGTGTTTGTCTTTAGAGCTGTGTGATGATGCTTGCTGTACAGCAAACCTTCTATAATAACAGTGTTTGTCCCTAGAGCTGTGTGATGATGCTTGTTGGACATCAAACCTTCTATAATAACAGTGTGTGTCCCTAGACCTGTGTGATGATGAAAGCTGTACAGCAAACCTTGTGTAACAACAGTGTTTGTCTTCAGAGCTGTGTGATGATGCTTGCTGTACAGCAAACCTTCTATAATAACAGTGTTTGTCCCTAGAGCTGTGTGATGATGCTTGATGTACAGCAAACCTTCTATAATAACAGTGTGTGTCTCTAGAGCTGTGTGATGATGCTTGTTGTACAGCAAACCTTCTATAATGACAGTGTATGTCTCTAGAGCTGTGTGATGATGCTTGATGTACAGCAAACCTATAATAACAGGGTGTGTCCCTAGAGCTGTGTGATGATGCTTGCTGTACAGCAAACCTTCTATAATAACAGGGTGTGTCTCTAGACCTGTGTGATGATGAAGGCTGTACAGCAAACCTTCTATAATAACAGAGTGTGTCCGTAGAGCTGTGTGATGATGCTTGCTGTACAGCAAACCTATAATAACAGAGTGTGTCCGTAGAGCTGTGTGATGATGCTTGCTGTACAGCAAACCTATAATAACAGGGTGTGTCCGTAGAGCTGTGTGATGATGCTTGCTATACAGCAAACCTTCTATAATAACAGTGTGTGTCCGTAGAGCTGTGTGATGATGCTTGCTGTACAGCAAACTTATAATAACTGTGTGTGTCTCTAGAGCTGTGTGATGATGCTTGCTGTACAGCAAACCTTCTATAATAACAGTCTGTGTCTCTAGAGCTGTGTGATGATGCTTGATGTACAGCAAACCTATAATAACAGGGTGTGTCCGTAGAGCTGTGTGATGATGCTTGCTATACAGCAAACCTTCTATAATAACAGTGTGTGTCTCTAGAGCTGTGTGATGATGCTTGCTATACAGCAAACCTTCTATAATAACAGCACGTGTGTGTTCCAAGAGCTGTGTGATGATGAAGGCTCTGATTCTGTGATGGCAGCCTGACCTGCTGTCCCAGTTTTCCACAGCAACAACCAGTGCCTTCGGAGGAGGCCCTTTCACAAGGTGTGTTGGAATTCTGCACATTGTCATGATACAGTTTAGGGCACTGATCAGTGTATTAGGGTCTATCAGACATCTGCTTCATATTTTTTTAAAGCAGATGTGGTCATTTGTGTAGTGTGTATGGATCAGTCTGTACACTTTGATGCCTCCTTTAAAGTAGAACTGAAATTCTTACAGTGTGGACAGTGTGTACAACTGGTGTTTGTTTCAGTAATGTTTAATTCAGTAGTTTTATTCAGTGTTTCTCCATCATTTATGAGATATGAACACAAAAAAAGTTTGGGGACCCATTCACTTCATCCTTTGCCATACACATTCATACACTCCATCATTCATACCCAGGATTCATTTTCAAGCATTCCAAGCAACGATTAGCTGTATTTTATTGTAAAATAACAAATTTGATATTGGTAATGGATGGCTCACAAACACAAAAGCTAACATTTGAAATTCATCAATATTGATAATTTCTCCTTGTCGTGCCTTGTTAATTTAAGACAGTACAATGACAATGTACAAAAACATGTTCTATGCAAGAACATGCAGGCTTTTACACAAGCACATATGAAAATAAAAATTTTCTTTGGGCTGATAATTCCCAGTTACGATGACTTGGCAAAACACTTGAGGACAGAAAGAGTTGGTGTATGTTGGCACAGGTCTGTGTTTTCACAGTCTGACACAGCTGAGTCTGTGGCCGATGATGAAGCACAGGGTATGGGGTCCACATGGGCAAGTGAGTTTTGTGGGGTTGTATGTACTCTGCTTGCTTTTGCTCTCTCAGTCACCCTCTCTCTCTGTCTCCTCTCTCTCTCTCTTTCTCTCCCTCTTTCTCTCTCTCCCTTTCTTTCTCTTTCTCTCACCCTCTCTCTCTTTCTCCCCCCCCTCTCTCTCCCTCTTGTCTTTCTCTTTCTTCATATCAGTTGATTTGAAAATGTTTCAACTTGTTACCTCAAATCAGTATTGAAAATGACCCTCAGATACCTTGGGAGTGTAATGCCCAGTGGACTTCCCTTGACAAGGACACCACACCCAGAACCAGCATGGCCAGCCAGGTGGTTTGCAAGGCTTTGCACCAGAGTGCTCCGCCAGCAGAACATAAACATACCCCTCTCCACAAAGCTAAAGATGTCAAATGCAGCAGGTGGTTCTTTCCTGCCTCCTGTGCTGAGCGAAAACCTGGATGTTGTACCACAGACCTGTTGAACAGCTGGAACGCCCCCCCCCCCCCCCCACGCTCCCCTCTCCCCCCCCTCACCCCCCACACACACAGTTGCTCTGCGCTCCATCTTGGGAATCTGCTGGCAGAAGATCATCACCGATCTTGAAGTCCTAGACCATGCAGGCTCCATCCACAAACATAATCATGACCCATTGGTGCAGACTCTGGCAGGGCTCTGATAACACACACTAAGTGTGCCATGGTAGATCAGATATGTTATATGAAACATGATTTTAGGAAAATTAGTGCTTTCTTTGCTGTACTCATCAACACACACAGCTGTGGTTAGTGGGCCATGCCATCCTCTTAGAGGGGAACTGCAAGTTCTGAAGGCTTCTGTGTGGTGGGGAAGGCAGGTGCTTGCCAGCGGTGGGAAGAGCAGCTTGGATCAGCCACAGAAAATGATGTTCAGTGACACTTGTGAAGACCCGCTTCAGAACTGACCAGAAACCTCTTGTTCAGTGCTTTTCAGTGTATGTGTGAACTTGAGTGGAGATATTGGACATAAGCATAACTTTTTCCTGTGCACTGGGTGAAGTGTGTGCAGAGATGAGTGAGAAGAGAGCACAGATGCTTGCAAGGAGAGAGCAGGCAAGGAGTCAAGGATAAAGAGAGTGGTGTTTATCAGCCAGGGAAGGGGTGGTGGTTTGCAATCCTTCACCAGGGTGCCAGAGTTATTTTCAGGGTAGCTGTTACGGCTTGTGCTGGTCAAACTCCACAGTTTCAGTTTCTCAAGGAGGCGTCACTGCATTCAGACAAATCCATATACGCTACACATCTGCTAGGCAGATGCCTGACCAGCAACATAACCCAATGCGCGTAGTCGGGCCTTGAGTCCACGCTCATATATTTGTGTACCTGTCCGAGTGGATTTCCTCTACAGAATTTTGCCCGAGGATAGCACTCTCGTTGCCATGGGTTCTTTTTTCATGCGCCAAGTGCGTGCTGCACACATGACCTCAATTTATCATCTCATCTGAATGACTAGACGCTCAGTTTGAGTTTTTAGTCAAACTTGGGAGAAAGGGCGAGAGTGGAATTCGAACCCAGGCCCTCATGGATTCTGTACTGGCAGATGAACGTCTTAACCATTCTGCCACCTCCCTTGAAACTCCACAGCGAACTATCAAACAAAACAGCCAGATGACTAACAAGAAAGACACCTGATTGCAGATATCTGCCAGAAGCGAGCGGAGGTGAAGGAGGAGCTGACAGACGAAGACTTGAACAAGGAGGTGACCATCACGTTGGAGGAGACAGACACCATATGGTTGCTGGACAACCCCACGCTGTGTGTGGTTGCAGAGACCAAAGAGGCAGAGGAGGTGGCCTTGGACAACGCTCTGTATGAGAAGGTCAGTGTTGTGTTGCACTGTCGGTAGACTGCCTTTTGCCTCGCACGTCAAAGATCTCCTTCAGATTACCTGTTGGTGGTGGGTAGTTCAGAAATAGAAGCCAAAATGTGAGAACAACATTTGTCATGTTTTCAAAGGCGAAATTGTATATTCTGGATAAGTTTGTGAAAGTTCGTGTGCACTGGGACACAAGATGTTACAAGTGACTGGAATGGAATCATGGCTAAAAATGCAGAAATAAGAAATAATGTGAGTAAACCATCACGTATAAGTGATGTATAATGATCACAACCATACATCTTTCACATGTTTTATGCATGTCTCCTTGAATTGAACAAACAAGCAATGTGCAAGTACCGTCAGCATGTCACACATTTGATCGCCATTTTTGCTCCACATTGGGATAAATATCGCTTCAAACAAATGTTAAAAACACTGTTTTCTCACTATGATTTATATGGTTTATTTTTCATGCATTTTACATTCCATTTCAACCAAAATTGATGATGTGCAGACTTTGTGACAAAACAAATGTGGGATAGTTTGTAAGATCCTAAGAATCTGAAGTGGCACCCACCTTTGGGGAGTGACCCATATAATATACATATTGTGAGACAGGTGAGCTGATGTCAGGTGCCAGCAGTGTTATGTGTTGCATTATTTTTGGGTCATAATTATGTGCATGGAATGTTGTGTTACCACAGCTGTGCAAGTCACGTGCAGGCAATGACCTGTATGCAGAGAGAGGGATGAATACCTTCAACGATGCTCCCAAGTTCAAGTCAGCTCAGACGGACACCATATCATACACTGTGAGTGATAAATGTATATTGTCATGTTTTGATTGTTGTCAAAGGAGATGTTTTGTGAATGAGGATGGAACTGCATGGTGCGTAAAACAAGTACTAAATAATATCATTATTGGTGGTGTTACTGCGCTTTGAGGACAGCTGATAGTTTTCCTTGGTGCCTGCAGAATTCCCATTGATGGAAACTCTCATCCTGATCACAGCATCTCGTGACTTGACTGTCTACAAGGAAGTTATGATCTTTGAGGAGAGACATCATCTGGGCAAAGATAGGAGACACACAGTATGACTGCATTTGTTCATCTGCCCTTGGGCTGCATTGTTTACCTCAGTCGTCACTGATGTCTTCATCAGGGCGTCGCTGATGTCTTCATCATCATCTTGGACTACCATCACTACAGTATTCTTTTGTTGTTGAAGCTGTCAGATCTACTCACTTTTCATGTCACTCTCTTTGGATACCCACCACCAATAGTTTTAGATTCTTCTGATATTTGTGAGCAGCAATGCCATGTTCACTCTTATTTAGAGAGGGCTTTATGTTATGACCATTTAGGCATCCATCCTCCATTTTTAGGGGTGTTCATACCAGTTCTGTTCTTGTTTCCATAACCCACTGTACGTTGACATGTACGATAGTCAGCTGTGTCCGACTCTGACCATCAGAACAGTAGAGGAGGCAACTGTTGTCCGGACTAGCTGGGCTAGAATTTGATCACAGTGGAGAAGTCTTGCCCAAGTTACATCCCCACTCTCTTGGCCAGAAGGGTTTTAGGACAGTTGGTGTTGGGATGGTTCCTAAAGGCTAACTAGCCCCGAAGGCTGCAGCACAATATTGCCTCCTAGTTTGAGAGTCATATTCCTTAACAAAAGACTAAGCTGTAAATGACTTCCCATTGCAATGGAGAAAGCGATGATCACACAGCTCTCAGTTTGCTGTTGGCCCAACTGTAAGCTGTCAGTCTGTGATATAAGCTGAGCCTTGGGCCGATCGTCTACTTGCATTTTCACATGAAGGGGTTCAGACACCAGCAGGTGTGTAGATCTGTTGAACTGGGAGATTGGAAAAACCTCCAGCTTTAACCCTATGTGTGTCCGCAACGAGGATTCAAACCCAGGAACCACAGATTAAAAAGTCCAGTGCTTTAAAAAATTGGCTGCTGCACCCATCTAATTTTAGGGTCATATCAGTGCATTGCCCAGGCAGGCAGTCTGCAAGGTGTTCTTGGTATGAGTTGATACAGAGCAGGCTTGGCACTGCTGTCAGGACATTGTTGTTTCTTCTTTGTTGTGTCTGTTCACAAATGTACGCACAGTCACACACTTACGCATCTCTTTGTTGTCTTGTTCATCATTTATCAGATGGATTCTCCCATCTCCTCAACGAAGACGGCAGTACATCGCAGGTCCTCCAGTCCTCCGTAGAGCTTCCAGGCTGCTGGGATTGGGTCGGGCCAGGTTTTCTCTCAGAGTGCTTGGTGGAGCGGGCAGGACTACAGCAGATGTTCTGTTGTCTGGCTGCCTGTTTTGCAGGGGCACTGCTCTGTGTCACTGATACAGAGTTTCATGTATAGGTGGTGTTTCAGGTGGATATGGCCTGTACTGAGCCTGAAAATAGCTACCTGCTCTCGACGAGTCAGCAGGTAGTACGGGTCTGCTCTGTTGTGGCGTGGATGCTGCTGCTTCCACTTGTTCTGCAGCTTGGCCTTAATGATGGTCCTGGATTTAGAGTAGCTGGTAGACCTGTACATCTGCTCTTTCGTAGTGCCTTCCTTTGCCAGGGAGTCAGCAGTCTCGTTGCCAAGCACGTTGCAGTGGGAGGGAATCCACTGCAGGGTGACTATGTGACTTGTGCAGAGGGAGGTGAGAGAGGAGGACAGATCGTTGAGTTCTGGATCTCTGTTGGACCAAAGGGCCTGCAAGATGGACAGGGCGTTGGTCAGGAGGACAACGTTGTGGCTGGCGTAGGGACTGACCTCGATGTGGGCTGCTGCAGTTTTCAAGGTTTCTGCTTCGGCTCTGTAATTGGTGGAGTACAGGCCGGTAGCGAGGCAATCTTTTCTTCTCTGCCTCCTGGATACTGAACATAGACTCCTGCCCCTCCGTTCTGAATGACATCTGTCGCAGAGCCGTCAGTGAAGACATGAGTCCAGAACTCTTTTGGAACTGGGTGTTCAAGAGTGAGGGACTTTCTTTCAGGGCTGCTTTGGGAATCTTTGGGGCCAACACCAGGGATGCTGCACTGGATGAGGGGAGTGGTTCCTTCGCTCCAGGCAGGGACAGCAAGACACCAGGGTATATGCATCTCTGATATGCACATCAATGATCAGAGCACTGCATAATGTTTAGGCATGCGTGCACACACTCCTACATCCATGGACGCATGCACATGTGTGTGCATGCACACAATGAAAAAAGCATCAACAACAATAACATCACCAACAGTGGTGTGTGAACTGTTGGAAAGGCGAAAAAATATTTTCCATGAAAAATAAAAGATCCCCATGAAGTGTGCAGAAAATATATCAAATTTAATCCGTATAATAACTATTCTGAACAGTTTGTGATGGAATGTATGTGTGTGAGATGCGGTGGATCACAAATAGTAATAGAGAGGGGAGGGGAGGTAAGACACAAGTACAATCACCTCAGATTCCTCCTTCATTGTGTGTTGACAGGAAGTTGGTACCATGTGCACAAACTTTGACATGTACGATACTTACGCTGCCGAAGAAGAAAAAGAAAACCAAGGTAAAATCAGCACGGCTGTGTCCCTACTCTGAACTTTGGATGGACATGGATGTTTTCTTAGTGACTTTGCCTGAAACCCTTTTCATTGATGCTTTCCATATGACTTTGACATGAAGTTTGTCAGTGACAGATCTCCCTGCAACTATTTCTCCATGCCAGTGCACAAAAAAACAAAAAACAAAACAAACAAACAAAAAATCTTTTAACAAACAAAAAACCAAACAACAAACAAAAAAAAGCACCTCATTTGGTATGAGCTAAGGGTTCTCTAAGTGTGTTTTTGTTTGTTTGTTTTTTCAGTTGTTATGTGTTGTTGGACTGCAGCTCCTTTGTTCACTTGTTTACATGTACAGCTGTGCCTTTACCCTGCCTTGTTAGCAACCATTCTTTGTTTTAGGGGGTGTGCATGCTGGCTGTGCTCTTGTCTCCATAATAAGCCATTGAATGCTGACATGGATTACAGGATCTTTAACTCACTCGCTGCCATTGTCCGCATATGCGGACATCGTCCGAGAAAGCGTTGGATGCCAATGTCCGCATATGCGGACTTAAATTTTAAAAAGTCGTGCTGTCGGAGTGACGCGTCGGATGCGAAAATCAAAAGCAGATGTGATAACTTACGTCACCTCTGGTCTGCTTTTCATTCACACACGCTGCGTGTGTGTCGCGATAAGCTCAACCGCAGTTGATAACAAAGCGTGCCCCCTGTCAGCTTTGTAAGTTGTTTGACAAGATGGCGTCACGGCGAAGTGTTCGACACGGTCGGAGAGGTGAAATGTTACTCAGCGTCGAAGATGTTTTGGAAATGATCCAAACTGAAGGCTCTGATGTCTAAGGAGATAATGTTGATTCTTCGGACAGTGAATTTGAACCAGATCCCGATGAACTAGAAATAGATTTGGCCGCTGAAGAGAGTGTTTACAATGGAGAGGAAAGTGAGGAACATGTGCCAGCGGATGAGACAGGCACAGACGACGAAACCACTGAGGAAACGGACGATTTTGCAAGTGTTTTCACCAGTGATTGGACTGACAATTTTTCCTTTTTCCCTCCCAGGACTCAGCATCACCTGCCATGAGCTCTTCCACTCAAGACAAGATTATTGTTGGTGATACTACATCAGGCTTTTGTGTACAGTGAACTCCTTTTTTTTTCATTATATAGAGACAATATATTTTTTTGTATGTGTGAATTTCAACTTTCTTCACCACCTGTTCATACTTCATTGCATGCACTAGGTCTTCAGTTCCTCAAATAGTGTTAGAATGTGATGTGGAACATGTTCAAGGGCACTTGGTGTACATTTCTGATGGGTGCAAAAATGCTAAAAAATACACAACATATGTATACCGCGATCAACATCAAGATGGTGAGTAAATACTTTGATTTTTTGCACACATATGGAACAACATTCCTTCCATATATATACTAAATATCAATTATCTGGGTGTTTATTTGTTTTTTTTACAATTTTTTCCCCATCCTATACAAACCCTGGGTTTTCAGGGATTGGCAAGGGCAAAAACTCTTGGCATGGAGTGAGTTAACATGCATGTTTTATGTCCAGTATGCATATGCACATGAAGGGGGTTCAGGCACATCAGGTCTGCACATATTCGAGGTTTCTAAATCTGGAGCCTTTCAGTTTGGTTCAGTTGATCAGTTTTTGACTCATGTGTGTAAACAAAGTGAGTCTTTGAAACTGCCCATTCTCAGTTTTCTTTGTGCATATTTGTATGTGTGTGTTTGTAGTGAATGTTATCCATGGGCTTTGTTAACACTTTGGCCGCTGTGGTCGCATTTTGGCGCTTGCTAGGGAGGCCGCTGTGGTCACCGAAATGCGACCAAAAGAGGGTAGGTCATTCACAAACCAATCACTCTTATTTTGGGGAGGTTTGAAATGCCATATTTTGTGCATGTGACCAGGGGAATCCCCTTCTATCGATCGACGCCATCTTTTCAGTACTTCTGCAAGTTTTTGAGTGATTTTATTATAGTTTTATCCGCATCTTCGATCTTCTCATTTTCCAAAATGGCTGCATCGACGAGCTGACAACGTTACTTCACTACTGAGCTAGTTATAGAGCAACTGAGACTGCAGCCAGGCCAGCAAAATGAAGATTCGGGTGAAGAATTCCCGTATGATGATGAAAAGGTTTCATTGTTTGAGGGGGAGGGTGATAGTGATGGTGACTGGGCACCGAGCCAAGTACCAAGTCGCGAGCGTATGGGGCGTGGCCAGACGAGTGGAGCACGTGTTCCTGCTATGGCCACCACATCGGCAGCTGTGAGTGACAGTGATAGTGAAGGGGAAGAGTGTGTTACTCAAGCGGCAGCATCTGTGTCACGTCGAAGACCAACAGCACAGCGTGGCCGTGGTCATGGGTCAAGCTCAAGTACACGCCAACGACCAGGAGCAAGGGGGCGTGGTAGATCAGCTGTGCCAAGCCCTGATTTGTTTCAGTGGGAGTTGTACCATATGGATGATCCGTACGGTCTTTACTAAGAAAACTGGTAAGAGCTGTGTGTGTGTGTGTGTTTGTGGTGTGGTGTGTGTGTGTGTGTGTGTGTGTGTGCTCCCACATGTGTGTCACTGGAGTGTGTGTGACTAAGATTAGGTTGCACGTATTTTTTATATAGGCAGATCAGAGGTGCACTGTTCATACACTAGTAGCAAATATAAAATTATGTGTACATCGTATCAGACAAGTGTAGGACATTGAAGAGCAAGAAAAGTATGTTTATTTACCACACAAATATTTCATGTCAGCTTTGAGGTCAGTGCCTGTGTAAAAATCTATATTTTTGCTATTTGTGCACTTGTTTATGACAATATGAGTATGTTATCTTTTATTTGCAGTATTTATTATTAGCTGATAATAAATCAGCTGTTATATAATTATTACTGATTGCATTTTACTTCTTTTTTGCTCATGTGTTTCAGGTGTCCCTGTCAACACTGACAACTTCCGTCCAGTGGACTTCTTTATGCTTTTCTTCCCAGAATCGGCATTCCAACTCATGGCTGACCAGCCTAACTTGTATGCAGAGGGGCTGCTGTCAGGCATCACTGAACTCAGTCAACATTCAAGGCTGAATGCTGCCAAAGACATCACTGTTCCTGAGATGAAGGCATACACAGCTCTTCAGATCGCGATGGGGCTGTGTAGTAAGCCTGAAATCGAAGACTATTGGCGGACATACTGGCTGCTCAACCTGGATCAGTAATGTCCAGGGACAGGTATGAGCTGATACGCAGGTTCCTCCACTTAAGTGACAACTCCAGGCAGGTACAACGGGGTGAGGAGGGGTATGACCCGCTGTTCAAGATCAGACCTCTCTTCAACATTGTGGATCCACTCTACAGCCAGGTCTACAGCCCAGAACAACAGCTCTCCATAGATGAGACCATGATCAAATTCAAAATACCTTCTTTCAACAATATTTGCCTCTGAAGCCAATTCGATTTGGTATCAAGCAATTCTGATCAGAGACAAAATCTGGATACACCTTTTTGATATACACAGGAAAGGAGACATTCTCCAATCTACAGATAGCTGGAGACTTTAGTGTCACAGAGCAGGTTGTTCTCCAACTGGTGAAGGAACTGAAGGACAGCAGTCACATCATCTTCACTGATTCCTTCTGCACCTCACCCAACCTAGTCCATGAACTTCAGTACACCCTGGAAGAAAGAACATGCCTCCTGCCTTGCTGCCAAACAACAGTCGGCTGAAGTCTTCCAGAACTCAGTGACCAACATTGTTGCGTGTGGGTGGCATGACATAAAATATGTCGCCTTTTTGTCTTCAGTACATTCCGACAACACCATTGACAAGAGGATGAAGTCAGGAAAACACCAGGGTGGCTTCAAAACCATAGAAAAACTCATGGTGGCTGAGGACTACAACCAGTACATGGGTGGTGTTGACCTCACTGACCAGCTGCTGGACATATGTCTACCCACACAAAGTATCAAAATGGTACCACGCTGTCTACCACTGTGAGCGGGAAGTGGCACTCACAAATGGCTACATCATCTACAAGAAAGTGACCAGAGGGAGTGTCCTTCCTGCACGACAGTTCAGGGAACAGGTGATTGATGGTCTTCTAGAGGGCTTTGTTCCCACCAGCAGAATCAGACATCAGTCAGACACACCAAAACCAGGATGACTGACAGAGCAACACTTCATGCGGGAGCTGACCGACAGCCAGCGACCAGAATGCACCGTGTGCAGCGACCGCAGAACCCCTGGATGGAAGAGGACACTGACCCGTTCTGAATGCAAGCAGTGCAACAAACCCACGTGTCCCACTCTGTGCTTTGAATTATACCACACTGTGGAGGACTACAGGAAAGCAGCAGCAACAAAAATTTGTCGTCTCCAACAATGAACAGTTTAGACATATTTGTATATATTTTACCTCCATTCATTTATTTTCTGACTTTAGTAGTATTTCAGTTTCATCAGATAGTTGTACAGTGTATATATATATATAGTTCCACCACAGTAAGATATTTCAAGTGAGGACACTGTGAAACCTTCAAGTGAAGTGACAGAAATCATCATTTTTCTACAAAATCACAAGTTCAATTTATGTGTTTCCCATGGGTTATATTCTGGTTTACACCATTACATGGGAAATATAGCTGCACTGAAGACTTCAGTTGGTGAGTTTGCTTTGTTTTCAGCTGCATTGCAGTGATGTTTGTGTTGTACCTGTCTTTGTTTATGTCTGTATTGTGTCGAAGTGCAAAATTTGTATTGAAAAAAAACAACAACATAATAATTAACTAAAAAATCAAAATATTTCACTTGTACTAACATCATTTATTCTCCAAAAATCAACAAGTCCATCATTCCTCTTACTTTGAAAACAAACAGTAAGTAATTTGGTTCAAAAACAAAAAAGTTATAGTAATTTGAAATTGGTAGGTGTAATTTCTTGCTCTTTCTTGAAAATCAGCTGGCGCCAGGGAGTGTTGCACTCCAAACTCACTGGTGGTGAAAGGGTTGATATGTGTGTGTGGCTTTGTGTTGGTCTTCAGACAAAGAGGGGGAAGAGGAGGGGGTGGAGACGACTGAAACACCTCAGAAAAGCAGCCAGGAGGATCAGGCACGCAAGTCGCCCGCCCATAATGTATCCACTCCTTCAGGCCAGTCCCAGACACAGACTGCCAGCAAAGCAGAAGGTCACATTGGTACGGTGTGTGTGTGGTTGGTCAGTCTTGTCTCTGTGTCTCTCTTGGTGTGTTCTTCATGTGGCATTTGTGCATCACATTGACTGGCTCATTACCAAAAGAAAGTCTCATGGATTTTGATCATGATGAAGTTTTTAGGCCACCAGTATTGTCTGACGGTCCAGTCAGTCTTTTTCTTTTGTGCCCAGAATTTAGAATATTTAGTTTTTTGTATTTCGGCAATGATGATGGGATGATGAAGATGCTGCTGTGGGGGTCCACTAAGGTTTGGGACCAGCATGACATGGCAGTACTCTCATGATATGTGCCGCAATCAACCAGGCTGCTAGATACAGACACCTGTAGTGTTGGTCAGAAAATCTGAGCAACACTCCTAAAGTTGCATCTTTTAACCTTTAGATTGCCACGTAAGCCGTTCTCAAATGGCAGATAATTCACTACCCTGCCACTGACACAAAAGCCATATCCAAATGGCAGCTAAATATCTTTTTTGATTGGAGTTTTTATGTTGTTTTGGAATTATTTCATTGGCAGCTTTAGCTTCGCCAAGGTTCCTCCAACTTTTATGATAACATGGAAACACTCTACATCACCCAGGAATGTTTTTCAAGTGATTTTATTGGCTGATTGGAGTGTGACAACAACTCATTAACTATGCGGGCAAGCAAATTGGCAATGCCTTGTCAAACCCGAGTGTTTGACACAGGATTTAGCTGCTGCTCAGTGAAAATTAGAATGAATGCTTGAAGAAGATGAAAATAAACTGCACTCTGACGAATCTTTGGAAGAGGTTGGTGAATAAAAACGGTAGCAAGACACGAGGTCAAGTGAGCAAGGGGGAGGGACTGTGAGGTAGGCATGATGGTGTGCCTATTTTCAGATCAGTGGGCTTGACATTGGGCTGATGGCTTTGATCCAGACATTTCTTTGTTGGGGATGGTGTGTGTGTATGTGTTCATGTGTTTGTGTTATGTTTATTTTTTAAGAAAAAAAATCTTGTGGATCACATATTCATTTAACCCTTTCCTTCTGATAACGGTAGGAGCCGGCATGCCCGCGCGCGCGCAGCGCCTCAATGCGGCCGGCGCCGGCTGCGTGTGTGTGGTACTTTTCCATCATGTGCTGACGCCGTGACTATGCTCAACAGGCACTAAAAGTTGGTGGAAAGTTTCCTACTATAGTCCAATAATCTGGCATCACTATTTTTGGATGCTAGCACCACTTCCATTCACAAAGAAAGGAGGGAAACTGCGTGTGGAGAGTTGTGAATGAAACTGACCGGTTTTCACAATGGCGTCGTCTGCATGCACCAGTGAGTTCGAGGATTATTCAGCGGAGGAATTAGGTCTCATATTAGAAGAAGTGTCAAAATATGATCAGATTGAAGAGTGTGAAGAATTAGAAGAAGATTCTGATGTGCATTTAGGTTCCGATCAAGAAGAAAGTGGTGAAAGTGATCCCGAGGACAATGTGCCACTCGCCGCTCTGCAAACCACGTGGCGACCGGCTACTCAGCCTACCAACGTGGCCACATTCCAGCAGCCGACAGGCCCTGCACATTCACTGCCAAGCACTGCCACCCCTCTGGATTATTTTTTTTTGTTTATACCCATCACTTTTTTTCAGGTTGCAGCA
The DNA here is from genome assembly GCF_041734735.1 of Babylonia areolata. NCBI lineage: Eukaryota > Metazoa > Mollusca > Gastropoda > Neogastropoda > Buccinidae > Babylonia > Babylonia areolata. The sequence goes on along the minus strand of NC_134895.1, from coordinate 3,454,329 downwards.
GAAGAGACTAACAGGTATGCCCGGCAAAAACAAGCAGCCCGGGGCACACCTGACCCCCTTTGGTACGAAACAACACCTGATGAAATGCGGGCCTATCTCTCTGTGCTGATCATGTTGGGGATCAATCGTCTGCCACGTTTGTGGTGCTACTGGTCAACCGACCCTCGCTTCAGGAATAACTGGATCAGCAGTGTCATGCCCAAAACACGGTTTTTCAAAATCAACCAGTACTTTCATCTGCGCGACACATCGAACACACCTGCACGTGATCACCCCGACTATGACCCCTTGTACAAGGTGAGAAATTTCATCAACATGATTCTTCCTTTGTTCCGGACCAACTACCATCCAGGTCGTGAACTAAGTATTGATGAGGCAATGATCGGGTACAAGGGTCGGATATTTTTCAAGCAGTACATGCCAGCCAAGCCAACCAAATGGGGCATCAAGGTGTGGGAGATGTGTGACGCCAGGACAGGGTACTGCGTTGCATTTGATATTTACACCGGCCGTGCAAGTCGCAGAGACACCACCATCAGTCTTGGGCATGAAGTCGTTCACATGTTGGCATCACCTTTCTACCATCAAAACAGGCACCTGTATTTTGATCGTTTTTTCACCAGTGTCCCCTTGATGACACACCTGGCCCGAAATGGGACATATGCCTGTGCCACTGTCAACGTCAACCGCAGGGGGTTACCAGAGGAGGTCAAGACTGCCAAATTAAAAGAGAAGGGAAAATTGCTGCAGATGCAGAAGGGCTCGCTGATGGCCACAGTCTACAAAGACAACCGTCAGATCTACCTTCTCAGCACCAACCAGCCACCAGGTATGACGACAGTGGAAGACAAAGTGACACCGACAGTCATCGCCAGCTACAACAAGTACATGGGTGGCGTTGACAAGTCAGACCAGTATCGCGCCTACTACCCTGTTGGTCATCAGAACAAGAAATGGTGGCGCTACATTTTCCATTCTCTGGTCAACTTGTGCATTGTCCAGGCCTACCTCACCTGGGAAGTGTCACCTCATGCCCCAGTGAACAAGACCTATGACCACTTGATGTTTCGCGCTGACATTGCAGAACAACTTCGCGCAGGATTCACCTCCAGGAAGCGCAAAGCAGGGCGCAGCAAAGCAGTGCCAGATGCCCCCATTGCCTTGGCCAGCATCGACCATCACAAGTTAGAAAAGATCAAAGGGAGACGTCGGGTCTGTCGGCAGTGCATCAAAGACGGTCGCAGGACGGCGAAGGGACGAGGGGTGGAAACATCATATACGTGTTCTTTCTGCCAGGTACCTCTCTGCTTCCACAGGAATGACTGTTTCCGTGACTATCATGGACAGAATGTGCCTCAACATTAGGACAAGCTAGCTTGTTTTTGTTTATGTGTGTGTGTGTGCTTACCTGTAGTTTTGGTGACTCTGTGACACTTAGCAGTGACACTCTACTCACTATCCTTACTGTACAGTAACACATTGTGTGCATATATAAACAGATCTGTACAAAGTGCTTAGAACAGTGACATAAGAGCAACATGGAACTGTGCTTGAAATTATCTCCAGTAACTCTTCAGTTGTGACAACTGACACTAGTTGTGTGACATTCTTTGGATTACCTGTGGGGACTGTACTGGCAGACAGGAGACAGATCATCTCAGGTAGGCCGCAGCTTCATTTCACAACACTAACGTGCATGTGCATGGAATAACTGCATGTTGGTGTGCTGTATTAGAACTGTCACCATCGCATGTGACATATTTGGTGACATTTTGGTGACAGAGACACGACCTTTCACATCTAGACACACAGAATCTCGCTCACATGACAGAACAAAGCCTCATGACCATACCTGCCGAATTTCATGACTCTAGAGGTTTATTCTTGGTTGTGGTGAAGCGTGAACTATACACACCCATTTTGCGGCTAAACTCACCAAAAGAATCCGAAATCTAGGGGAGTTTGGCCTCAGAGAATCCGAATGCAAGAGGGTTAATCATAACAAAACATTTTTTTTCTGTATTGTCCATTTATTCTTTCAGATTTTTTTTTCCATGTCATTTGACAAATTAATCCAGATTTTTTTTTCCTACACATACCTTTTTTGTGAAAATTCACCGGCAAAAAGGATTCAGTTATTTGCTAAATCCCTTGGCAGGCTAAGGGTTAAGCTTAGCACATACAGCTCTGGGGTAGGAGTGGCCATAGGCTAAAAAACAACAACAAAAAAACCACCACTAATGGGGATCAAACCCACATCTTCCCAGTCATCAGTATGTGACACTAACCACTTCACCACAGTGGATGCCTCAATCAGTCGTGTTGTCTGACTGTAAAAGGTTTGCCTGCATTTACATGCTTTGCTGCAGAGGTATCCTTAGTTTTCTGCAATTTCTCAACAGTCAGCTCCTTCATTCTCAGCTGAAAAGCAGCATTTTATGACTAGTGGTTGTGGCTCATAATTATCATTTCCTTTAGTTCAGAATCTGTATGATGAGAACAGCACATAAATTTCAGTATTACGAAATGCATTGTGTTGATGACTGTTGTCATGCTGAATGCTTATTAATTTTTGGTACTCCTGTTGTTCTTTTTCCAGATGGCAGCAAACTCAAAGACACAGTAAAAGGTAAGTCACTGATGTTGCATGATTCTGTCATCTTGTTATAGGCTTAAGGCTTTTCATTTCTCCTTTTTTCCCCTCTGCATTCGTAGGCTACAACCATTCACTCGCATGTACAAGTGGGGCTTAGCATACATGACTGTTTTCACTCTCCTGTTTAGGCAGCCATACTCTGTTTTCTGAGGTGTGCATGCTGGGTATGTATGTGTTTCTATAATCTACCGATCACTGACAATGGATTGTCGGATTGTTAAACTGCATATTTGATGTAGTATGTATTTTTACATGAAGAGGCGAGAACAGGTTATGACCTACTTCAAAGCATTAGAAAACCCTCAAAACCCACTGCATGACGCAGTCAAAGAACCAAAAGGCAGCCGTCTAGGACAGGGAAGATCATGGATGGGGCAAGCAGAAGACACAATCCAGCTAGTATGCCGACTACAAGACCTGAAAGAAACAAAAGAATGGGAGAAAAAAACCCAAAACCTCAACCATCTATTCAACACAGCCATTTCACCCACTCTAGGAAGACATTGTCGGGAATGGCCAGATGGCAAAACTGATGCGGAAGTGAAGCTACTCATAGAAGAAAACAGTAAAGAAGAGGACATCATCATATACACAGATGGCTCAGTCACCAAAGACCAATCCGGTTGGGGATTCACTGCGAAACGAAATGGAAAAACAATTAGGGAAGAGAATGCTGCCTACAAAGTCACAACCTCCAGCCTAACGATGGAAGTTGAAGCAGTGACACATGCCCTCCAGTGGCTATCGCCCATCCATTCGCCCAGAAACCAACATGCCATGATTCTAACCGACTCAATGAACCTCATACAGAAAATTGAAAATGGAATGGGAAGCCCAGAGTGGCATAAGGCAATGCACAACTTTCAGGTTAAAAAACTCACATGGTCATACTGCCCGGGACATGCAGGTGTTAAGGGAAATGAGCGAGCTGACAGACTTGCTGGTAACGCAACAACAACGAGCGGCCTACATCTAGGAAAATCGGAAATCCTCAGAAAAGTCAAAGAATATCAAAAAGAACAGGTACAAGGCCATCACACCATCGATCGCCTCAAAGAAATAAAAGCAGAGAGAGGGAGTGGCCGTAAGTCTAGCATGAAACGTAGAGCACGATGCTTTGCAAATCAAACAAATATCGGCATCATTTTCAAACCAACATTGCGCAAATTTCTTCAAAACGGAACAGAGTCTCTGTTGGCTTTTCCAAATACAATAGACTGAGCAACACACTAGACGCCACGTCCTTGGCATCAGAGATCTTTTCCCATCCCTATTGCGGCCAATCAGTGGCAGCCTCTGTGCGTGTGTGTATGTGTGTGTTTGTGAGTATGTGTGGGTCTGTGTGTTTGAGTGCGTCTGTGCATGCGCGAGGGTGTAAGTGTACACAAGTGTCAGGAGAGTTCTGTGCACGTGCATATGTGAGGGTGGGGGGGGAGTGTGGGGGGAAGGAGGGGGGGGTAGAGGATGAGGTATGTGTGTGTGTGCATGCCTACACTGTGGGAGCAACGGAATATTGGAACATGCGGGTGTGTATATATATATTATATATCTTTGTATATATGTGTGTGGGGTTCGAGGTGGGGGATATGGGCGTATGTGTGTGTGCTTGTACAAGTAAGTGTTCATCTGTGTGTGTGTGTGTGTGTATGCCGTGGAAGCTGCAATACGTAGCCTATAAATGAGTGTGTGGAGGAGGGGGGTAGAGGAGGTGCAGGGTAATGTGTGTGTGTGGGGTGTGTGTGTGTGTGTGTGTTGGGGCTCATGTACGTTTATGTGTATTTGACTGTGCTTTCATATCTGTGAAACTGCATGTTTGGTGCATATCTGTTATGCATATATGGGTGTATGTGTGTCTCCATGTTTTACATTTATTTGCTTATTTATCATCATTTGTTGTCTTATTTATTTATTTGTTATTAGTATTATTTTTATTACTACCACTACTTTTTTTATATGATAATTCACGGCTGCTCAGCCGAGCACAAAATCTGGCTCTTTAGTTGGCCGAGCAGCGTCTAGCGTCTTGGGTCAAAAATTTTTTAATGCCAGACTTTCCCACCGCACTCTGCGCTGACCGGCGCATTCGCCGCGGTATTTCTGGCCCCGTGCGCCAAACCGGGACACTGCCTTCTTTGTTTCAATTGGCCCCGCAGCCTCCGCCCCACTTTTCCCACGTTTTCACAGCATCCACACATTTCCTGCAGCGATTACAGAAAGTTGAATTATTGCTATTCCTGGTTGTATTATTGGAGTGCAGTTTGATTTGATTTACACAATTTCATTATTTTACCAACATCATTGTTTCATTTTTTTTTTTTACCTTAAAAATCTTCGTCTTTCTCATGGAATGAAGGGCACGGCAGTGCCATAAGCCGACAGACACTCACCCCGCTCTCCATCCCCCTGCTGCTCGCACTCACCATGCTACAGTGTGTTCATTTAAACGTTTGTTGTGCTGCCAAGAAAAATCGCACAACTCAAAAGGTAAGCTAATCTGCATGCAGGCATGCTATATGTTCTGTGTGTATTTACGATGTTATTGTGATAAACGCCTGTTTTCTTAGAGAGGGATTTAAACTTAACGATTTTTGCGATCTTGTTTCTGCTTATCCTTCTCTTCTCTTTCTTCATTTATGTTTCAGCCGTTGCCGCAACAACCGCTATGTAAGAAAACATATTGTGTTTGGAGTCAATGGAAAGCTTATTTTGTGTTCTTTTCAGAAAACCACTTCTTTAGTCGGTCGTGTTATTTCCGATCCATCCGAGGAGATGATGCGCGAAAGAAACAAAGCAGATTTACCGCCGAACAAGCGTACAGCGAGTGCCGCTGGCACGGCCTGTTTGTCAGCCGCATTTATTTATATCCATGCCCTACTTCCTGGGTTCACGAACTTTCGCAGGGCCAACTAAAGTGCCAGCACTGAACACCCGTGAATTATTTATTTATTTATGTACGCTTATAGTTGACTTCATCAAATTTTTGCACCTTATACATATTATTAGTAGTGGTAGTAGTTGTTTGTTTTTGTTTTTTTTAATGTATTTATCTATTATTTATTCACCCCCTTTTTTTTTTCTCTTTTTTTTTTCTCAAGGCCTGACTAAGCGCGTTGGGTTACGCTGCTGGTCAGGCATCTGCTTGGCAGATGTGGTGTAGCGTATATGGATTTGTCCGAACGCAGTGACGCCTCCTTGAGCTACTGAAACTGAAGAGGCTTCGGGCACTTGAAGGGTCGCACATTTGTTGACCTAGGAGATTGGAAAAATCGCCACCCTTAACCCACCAGGTGTAGCTGGGTTTCAAACATAGGATGCTGATTGAAACGCTGTGACCACTTGGCTGTCACCCCATCGTGATCTGACAGTGCACTGTAGTTCTTGTCACACTCTGTTTATTACAAAGTTCTGCAGGAGATCAGTTATTTCAGTTAGATCGCGTTTTTTTGCTACCATCAGGTTTGTCTGTTGTGACTGATATGTACTTTGTCAAGTCAGGCTAAAATGACCTTTATTGAGAGTAAAATGATAAGCTTATACAGCCTTTTTATATTCTGCTCTTTGGGAGGGGGCGGGGTGGGGGGGAGAAAAGAAAAGAAAATAAAGGGGAAAAAAAAGAGTTAGGTAGGAAGGGCATTACCTAAAAATAAACCATTACATGCAACACACAAGAAATTCTATATGAAAAACAACATATATATGAAGCTGACACAAATATAACATGCAAAAGCAACATTATAACATTATTATCAGGAAAAGAAAGAGTGAGAATGAGAGAAAGGGAGGGTGAGAGAGAAGTGAGAGACAAGAACAGGCAATGGGATATTGGTAAAAGTTGAGACAAGGAGAGAGAGACAGAGTTGGAAGGACAGAATGTGTGTGTATGCATGTGTGTGCACACTCTGTGTGTATGTGCACTCATGTATGTTTGTGTGTGTGCAGAGAGCATGGGCACGATCACCTCGACAGCAGAGTCTACCTTCTTTGGTGATACAGGTCCACCTACTGTTGTCTCCAACACCTCGTCTGTGGGGGAGGGGAGCATCTTGAAGGTTCCTGTGTGTGTTTGTGTGTGTGATTGAATGAGCATGTGTGTATGTGCCTGTGTGAGCGCTTGCTCTGTAGAAAAATCCACTTCAACAGGAAAACAAAAAAACTGCATGCAGGAAAGAATACAAAAAAGAAGGGACAATCTCTCCCTGGAGAGAGCAGCCTGAATTTCACACAGAGAAATCTGTTATGACAAAAATTAGTAATACTATACAATACAATGCATACTTGGTGCATATGTTCATTTGTGTGTTTTGAAGGGGAAATGTTTATTGGGTTGGGTTGAGCATGCTGCATGCATGTGTTCAATTTTCAGTGGATGTCTTTGATATCTGGGGCTCCTGCCCTGTTGTTCTCCAGAGCTTTACTGATAAAATGATGATATGATGTTGTGTGTACACATGTGTATGTGGTGTTGTACATTATGTACCTGTACATAACTGACTGTGTCGCCTGTTTGTGTGTCCAGTCAGAGTCACTGAAGCATGACCTGTTTGTGATGGAGCGGGTCATCAACCTCAACACCTATCAGCCCAAGCAGGCTGTGTACAGAGGCTTCGCCGTCCTCCAAGGTAGGAAACGTCAGGGCTTGAAACGTCCACCCAGCCGATTGTCCATTGTATCTAAACCTTCTAATGGACAAGTGGACATAATTACTCTCTCTATGTGTCTGCTGGGCAAACCAATTTTTGACTGTCACTCAGCAAAAGGGTTGGAAAGGTCACTGTTCAGGGTTCAAAATACCAAACCTTCCGATTGTTTGAAACAACGCGCTTTCTGGTGGACAAATGGAAATGCTCTCTCTCTGCTTGTTTATTGTGCATCCAGTTTTTGACTCTCACAGAAATGGTAGGAAATGTCATAATACAGGGCTGGAAATAGAATAGAATAGAATATGTCTTTATTACCAAGTGTACAGGGGTCACAAGGAATATTGGGGGGGAATAGTGCATAACAAGATACGAATATAAATCAAAAATCATACACAAAGATAGATACAGTAGAAATTAGGATACATACAAGTGCATATCAATATAAAAACTTGTGCATACACATGCACGCACTGCGCGCACGCACACGCACACACACACACACACACGCTTGAACAGAAGCTGCATATTACATGTGGATGGGGTTGATGACTAGATCTTCAGGTAGATGGCTGTTGATTGCGCAGTTTTATTTATCATACTGGATTTGTTCAAGAAACAGGGCATTGGTTGCTTTGGGGAAAAAGCTATTGGCGAAGCGATTGGTTTTCATCCTTATATTCTGTACCGTCGACCAGAGGGGAGCATCTCAAAAATCCCAAAAGCTGCATGTAATTCATCCTGGCTGATTGATTTTGCTTTTCTGAGTAGCCGCTTATAATATATGTCTTCTAGAGAAGGTAGATCAGCCCTGGTAATCTTGGTGGCAGTTTTTACGATTCTGTTAAGGGCTGCAATTTCTGCCTTGGAAATGTTTCCGTACCAAACAGTAATAGCGAAGGTTAGCACACTTTCAGTGACTGCTCGGTAGAAATCAACCATGATTTCTTTTATTCCAAACTTTTTGATGCGCTGAAGAAAATACAGGTGCTGTTGTGCTTTCTTAACAATTTTTTCCATGTTTTTTTCCCATTTCAAATCGTTGGAAATGATCAGTCCAAGAAATTTAAAGCTGCTGATGATCTCTACTTGCTTGTCTTTAATGACAAGTGGTAAGGGGTCAGATCTGGTCTTCCTGAAATCTAAAATTAATTCTTTGGTTTTTGATACGTTGAGTTCTAAGTTGTTTTGATCACACCAGCTCACAAGTTCCAGTACTTCTTCCCTATATTTTGACTCATCACTGTTTGTATTCAGCCCTTCTAGAGTAGTATTGTCAGAAAACTTGACCATGGTGTTACATTCATTTTGAGTTGTACAGTCATGTGTTGTACATCCCTGTGGGATGCCTATGTTGAGAATGCATGTGGAGGAGGTGAGGTCACCAACTTTAACAACTTGCGGTCTGCATCTTAGAAAATTTAGGATCCATGCACAAATTGATTCAAGCAGCGAGAGGTCTTTTAGTTTGAAATATAGTTTTGTTGGCACTATTGTGTTGAATGCAGAGCTGTAGTCAATGAAAAGGATCTTGGCATAGCTGTTTGGATTTTCGAGATGTCTGAGGACGTAGAGACCTATGCTGATGGCATCTTCAACTGATCTCTTAGCTCTGTAGGCGAACTGAAAGGGATCAAAAGATGGAGGAATACAGATTTTTAGGAATTGTAGAATCAAGCGTTCAAATGTTTTGATTACGACTGATGCTAAGGTTACGGGATGATAATCATTAAGACAACTAGGCTGTGCTTTTTTTGGAACTAGAATGATTGTTGATTTCTTAAAGCAGTGTGGCACCACACAAGACTGAAGGGACATGTTAAATATGTCAGTGAAGACACTAGATAGTTGGACTGCAAACTTCCTCAAAAGGCCTGGTGAGATGTTGTCAGGGCCAGTGGCTTTTCTCATTTTCAGACGACTGAAGTGGCGTCTGACTTCATTCTCTTGGACTGTGAAAGGGAGAGTGGGCGTGATTTTGGGTGCAGCCACATCAGAAGTAGACAATGGTTTGTTGAATCTGGAGTAGAATGTGTTGAGTTTGTCTGGAAGAGTTCTGTCAGTGCTGTCGACTGTCTGGTGGGTCATTTTACACATCAGTGATGTTCTGCAGTCTGGTCCATACATTCCTAGAGTTGTTTGCAGACAGGTTTTCTTCTATTTTTTTCTGATATAAAAGCTTTGCCTTCTTAATGCATTTTTCAACACTTCTTTTTGCCTTATTGTGGACTATTCTATCATCATTTTCACAAAAAGCTCCCTCTTTTTCCTTTAGTTTTTGCCTAACAGCCCCGTTACACCAAATTTTATCTTTTGAAAATATTTAGATATTTTTTGATGGAATGCACACACTTTCAAAGAATGAAATATAATCACACACTGTGTCGGTATATTTATTTAAGTCCCTGGCACAATCTTTAAAAACATTCCAGTCTGTACATTTGAAACAATCCTGCCCGGTCTCTAAGCCAGGGGCCGATGATTGTTTCACAGTTTTCACGACTGGTTTTTCAGCTTTCAGTTTTTATTTGTAGACCGGCACCAGAAAAATCATGCTGTGGTCAGACTGTCCCAAAGGCACATGGCGGATTGAGTGGTACGCCTTCTTGATGGAGGTGTAGCAGTGGTCGAGGGTATTGTCACCGCGTGTTGGACAGTCCACTTGCTGGTACAGCTTTGGCATTTCTTTCTTGAGGCTGGCTTTGTTGAAATCACCAGCAACAATGACGATGGAGTCGGGCCAACTGTTCTCACACTTGATAATTTCGTCTGCTAGCAGACCAAGTGCGGCGGAGAGGTTCGCTGTGGGATGGATGTACACAGCGATCAGCATCACTGCGGGAATTTCACATGGGAGGTAGAAGGGTCAGCACTGGATGGTTGGGAACATACTCAGTCAGGGAAGCAGTCACGCGATAGCACTTTGACATCGGAGCACCAGCGTGTGTTGATGAAGAAACACACACCGCCGCCCCTTTGCTTGCCTGAGTCAGCAGTGCGGTCAGCTCTGTGTACAGTGAAGCCTGGTGGTTGAACGGTGCTGTCAGGGATGTCCGGGTTAAGCCATGTTTCAGTGAAACAAAACACAGAGATCTAACGTTGGACAAGTACATACTGGTTAGAGGTGGGCAAAAACTTCGTTGGCGTAACCTTGAAAGGGCCCCACCTCTGCGTTTCCTCTCAGACTTAACCTTTCATGTTGAATCTGACCGGTCGGTGTTCATTGATGTTTGTATATCATGATGGAGTGAGTTGAAGTGAGATCTCAAAACACTGGACTCACCTACCTGTTCCCTAACAAGCAGCAGCGTGTCAGGATCATATTGTAAAATCACAGCTGTTTCCCTGACACACATAAACAGAATTAAACACAAAATAAACAGGGCAGCTATCCCCGTGTTGCCATTGGTCGACGCCATCTTGAATATATCTATATTCCCAACCATCCGATTATCAGAAATGATGATGCTTTCTGGCAGACAAATAGAAATGCTCTCTCTCTGCTTGTCGATTGGGCAGGCAGTTTTTGACTGTCAGTGACAGGGTGGCTAAACAGTCCGCTCCATTGATGAGCAATCCACTTTCCATTTTCACTTCCACCGAAGAAAGGATCAGGAAAAGAAGGAATCAGTATGATCAAGAGACAAGAAAAAACAACAATCAAAAACAGCAACAACGTTTCAGGAGTATTGGAAGAAAAATCCTGCATTACATACTAATTGTATAATGAATTATGCCTACTGCCTTGTCATTGCACTACTGGTACGTTACTTTCATGAACAGAACTGTCTCTTTACTTTGTTAGGGAGGGCAAGTAGAAATTTGGGGGGACAAGTAGTTCTTTGTCAACCTGTCCCCAGGACAACAACAACAAAAAAAAAGATCTGGAAATTTCAAACCCTGTCGTTAGTCCCATCATTGTGAGTAGTTGTCATGCATGTCCACTCTGTAGACTTGTCAGCACAGCATTAACTCATTATTCCATGCATGCGCAGTTTGCACCCTTTGTATGCATCTGCTGGCACTGATTAATGCACTTTAGAACATCAAAGACACAAATACAAATAATGCTATTAACAAATATTTTCCAAAAGCATAAGCCTTGCTGTTTTTTTTGTGGTCAGATACAAGATACTTTTTTATACCTTTTTTTTTTCAATCACTCATGCACAAATCTTTGTGTGTTATCTAAAATTATTATGGACAAGTGCTTTTTATTTCATTCATTTTCGATCAGCGCCTACAGATGTATGAGTTTATTAGCACAGATTGTCTTGTGTGCTTCTCTGTCACTTGGGTTTGTGAGAGTGTGTGCCAGTGTATGTGTGAGTGTGCAAGCATGCCTCCGTAAGTGTGTGTGTGTAGGGGTTGGGGGTGGGGGGATTTGAGCCTGAGCTTGTGAGTGAGTGTGCGTGTTGTTGACATGTGGGCATGAACATGAGTGTGTGTTTGTGTGCTTGTGTGTGTGTATTGATATTAATGTAGTATTGCAGGTTTGTGTATGATTTTAGTTAAATGAATGCAGGGCTATTAATGCAACACAAGAAAAACAAATCAAAGGAACTGACCATTATTTGTTGCCACAGGCAAGTAGACACCTCGGCCAGTGTGAAGAAATGAACAGTTTTCAGTCAGTCACAGCACTGAGAAGCATTACAAACTGTGAAAAGACAATGCATCAGAAGTACATTCCGAGTACAAAAAACATAGCAAACTTTATTCATAAAAACCTGCATGCATGCAGACACACATAGATTAAAAAAAAAAAATTAATCAAAGGTGGTTTTGAAACAATGAGTGCTGAGGTTGGTTATGAAGCCTGAAATGGACTGGGAGTGTCTCAGTCTTTACCATGGCAAGGCATTCCACTGGTGGGGTTGGGGGGTGAATGAGAAGGAAGAAGGAGGAACTCTGACTCTACAGCAACACATGTGTAGTCAGGGTGGGTGCAAAACAGCGGGATGTTTTTTTTTTTAGAGACGCCATCTCTCATGATATTGCCATATTTTGTTACGCTCCATCACAGTTTGTTCCAGCATTACGCAACCGTCAAAATTGTTCTGACAAGTTCTTTTTTTGACAACATAGCACAGTCACATGCTTTCCTGTCATAACATTACCCAGACGCTCTTTACCTATCGATTAAAAGGCCGGGCAGTCACTACTAGCCTTGGTCTCACACGTGATGATGCTCAGCTAACTGCATGCGTGTTTAGAAGAATGCCAATGTACATGTTTACGTGCAGCATTGAGCATACCAGTCGGCTTAATCACAGCAGTTACACCGTGTTGCAGGTGCTTTGTGTGTTTTGTAGATAAAATAGACATTTCCTGATTTGGTTCTGAGTCCGAGTGTTCCTACCAAATTCAAAATGTTCCTTCCCAGTTTCCTGATTGTTCCTACAGACACTGGACAGGGGTTGGTATCTCTGGGCTCGGAGTCTGAGTGTTCCTACCAAATTCAAAATGTTCCTTCCCAATTTCCTGATTGTTCCAAAAAACACTTGACAGGGGTTGGTTGGCATCTCTGTTTTGTAGCTGCAGACGCAGAGAGCAAGAAAAGCGAGGAGGAAAACGAGGAGAAAAGCGAGAAGGGGTCGGTGGAGGAGGTTGGCCCCAACCTGGCCCGCCTGTGGTCCTATACCTGCCACCTGACCAAGGGCCACAACGTGGCCTGCATGGCCTGGAGCAAGACCAACCCGGTCAGTCACCCGCCTCCTTGTCCTCTGCTTGCCTTCGTCTGTGTTTTTGTATGTGTGTGTGGGCCCGTGTGTATGTGTGTGTGTGCCTTTGTGTATGGGAGTGTGTGTGTGTGTGTACGTGTGTGTGTGTCAAAGTCAAGATTTTATTTCATGATGGTGAATTGAATAAGTAAGAATAAATTTTGTGTGTGTGTGTGTGAACTTGCGTGTGTGTATGTGTCTCTGTGTGTGCATGTGTGTGTACAGGTGTGTGTGTATGTGTATGGGAGTATGTGTGTGTGTGTGTGGACCTGTGCGCGTGCACGTGTGTGTGTGTACATGTGCATGTGCTTATGTGTGTGTTTTTGCTTGTGTGTGTGTATAGAGAGAAATTATAAAAATATATTTATCTGTGTGCAATACTTCTGTTGAACTATATGTGAGTCGAGCAAATCGAGAACCCTCAGATAAAGTGGCAGTGTAGGTTGTGTTTACACACTCATCCTGTGGCATTTAACACCCAAAAAATTACACACACACACACACACACACACACACACACGTGATGCTAGCGGTGTGTGGCTAACAGGTGATTGGTACCAGAATGTCTTGTGCCCTTGTCAACAGGACCTGTTGGCGGTGGGCTACGGTCAGTTTGAGTTCACTGCTCAGAAAAGTGGACTCATCTGTTGCTGGTGCCTGAAAAATCCTGAGGTGAGAAACTTTTGTCATCTGACCTGGAGACACTTGTTCTGTTGGTGAAACGTGGACAGTTGTATCATGTTCATGATGTTACCTTTTGGCATGCTGAAACGGTAATGGTTGTATCATTTTGTCTTTTGGCATGCTGAAACGGTAATGGTTGTATCATTTTGTGTTTTGGCATGCTGAAACGGTAATCGTCGTATCGTTTTGTCTTTCGGCATACTAAAATGGTGATGGTCGTATCGTTTTGTCTTTCGGCATGCTGAAATGATGATGGTGGTATCGTGTTGTCTTTTGGCATGCTGAAATGATGATGGTGGTATCGTGTTGTCTTTTGGCATGCTGAAATGATGATGGTGGTATCGTGTTGTCTTTTGGCATGCTGAAATGATGATGGTCGCATCATGTTGTTGTTTTTTTTGGTATGCTGAAATGGTGATGGTTGTATACATTATCTTTCGGCATGCTGAAATGGTGATGGATGTAACATGTTGTCTTTTAGCATGCTGAAATGGTGATGGTTGTATCGTGTTGTCTTTTGGCATGCTGAAATGGTGATGATTGTATACATTGTCTTTTGGCATGCTGAAATGGTGATGGTTGTATACATTGTCTTTTGGCATGCTGAAATTGTCATGGTTGTATGGTGCTGTCCTCTAGCATGCTGAAATGGTGATGGTTGTATCATGTTGTTTTGTATACATTGTCGTTTGGCATGCTGAAATGGTGATGATTGTATACATTGTCTTTTGGCATGCTGAAATGGTGATGATTGTATACATTGTCTTTTGGCATGCTGAAATGGTGATGGTTGTATACATTGTCTTTTGGCATGCTGAAATGGTGATGGTTGTATGGTGCTGTCCTCTAGCATGCTGAAATGGTGATGGTTGTATCATGTTGTCTTTTGGCATGCTGAAATGGTGGTGGTTATATCATGTTATCCTTTGGCATGCTAAAATGGGGATGGTTGTATTGTGTTGTCTTTTGGCATGCTGAAATGATGATAGTTGCATTACATTGTCTTTTGGCATGCAGAAATGATAATTGGTAATTAAATATTTTGGCTTGCTAAAAAAAAATGTTGATGGGTGTAATGTTGTCTTTTGGCATGCTCAAATGTTAATGGATATTGGAGTTTTTTTGGGCATGCTGAAATGTTTATGGTTGTGTTATGATGTCTTTTGGCATGCTAAAATGGTGTTGAATGTGTTATAATGGATTTTGGCATGCTAAAATTTGGTGGTGGTTTTATGATGTCCTCTGGCATGCTAATATGTGTTGGTTGTTTAAAGTCTTTTGCCATGCTAACACAGTGACATCTGTACAGTGATGTATTCTGCCATGCTGAAATGTTGGTTGTTCTGTGATGGCTTTTGGCATGCTAGCATGGTGAAAGCTGTCGTGATGTCTTCTGACATGCTAAAGTGTTGGTTGTGTTATGATGGATTTTGGCATGCTGAATTTTGGTGGTTGTTTTCTGATGTCTTTTAGCATGCTAAACTAGTGAAAGCCATACAGTGTATGTGACCTTTGTTAACAATGTCAAGTATGTGATCTTTGTGAGCAATGCCAAGTAGTTTGTTGACAGTATCAAGTGTGCAATGTTTGTAAACAGTGTCAAGTGTATGATTTTAGTCTGTGAACAACGCCAAGTGTGTGATTTTAGTCTGAACAATGTCAAGTGTGTGATCAAGTTTATGATCTTTGTGAGCAATGTCAAGTGTGTGATCTTTGTAAGCAGTGTCAAGCATGTCATTTTAGTCTTTGAACAATGTTAAGTTGTGATCTTTGTGACCAGTGGCAAGTGTGTGATCTTTGTGAGCAATGCCAAGTGTGTGGTTTTAGTCTGAACATATGTGGTTTTAGTCTGTGAACATTGTAAAGTGTGTGATCTTTCTGAGCAGTGCCAAGTATGCGGTTTTAGTCTGTGAACATTGTCAAGTGTGGGGTATTTGTGAGCAATGTCAAATGTGTGATTTTGTGAGCAATGCCAAGTATGTGATTTTAGTCTATGAACAGTGTCAAGTGTGTGATCTTTGTGAGCAATGCCATGTATGTGGTTTTAGCCTGTGAACATTGTCAAGTGTGGGATATTTGTGAGCAATGTCAAATGTTTGATTTTGTAAGCAATGCCAAGTATGTGATTTTAGTCTGTGAACAGTGTCAAGTGTGTGATCTTTGTGAGCAATGCCAAGTATGTGTTTTTAGTCTGTGAGCAATGCCAAGTGTGTGATGTTTGTGAGCAATGCCAAGTATGTGGTTTTAGTCTGTGAGCAGTGCCAAGTGTGTGATGTTTGTGAGCAATGCCATGTATGTGATTTTAGTCTGAATAACGTCATGTGTGTGATATTTGTGAGCAATGTCAAGTGTGTGATGTTTGTGAACAATGCTAAGCGTGTGCTTTCAGTATCCTGAGAGGATCTACACCACCAAGGTTGGTGTCACAGCCCTGGATTTTTCTGAGGCCCACCCCAAAATTTTGGCAGTAAGTCACCTTGGTTTTGAAGGAAAGAAAGTGAATGACTGAAATCACCCTGATTATGTGTGTGTCACTGTGTGTGTGTTTGTGTGTGTGTGTGTGTGTGGTGTTTATGTGTGTTTGTGTTTGTACACCTATGTATTGCCATGCTCTCAGTAACTACATGTGCTTCAGGAGCCCAGAACGACAGGATAGTAAAGGTGTTTTGAGTGCGAAGGCCACAAAATTTAAAGTAAAGGTAAAAAGAACAAAACAAAAAAACCCCAAATCATGGTTCTCATCTACGTAATTGATGACAGTTCATTCAAGGGGCATGATGAGGCAGCACTCCAAATACCACGCCTGTCATCTGGGTTCCAGTTTTTAATTGTTGGCTTTCGTGATGGGGTTTAATTAGACATGTTTAAAAAAAAAAAGTTGTGATTAAAAAACCTGGTTTGAATGGTGTTGTGTCAGGCAGGGTTTTACGATGGAAGGGTTGCCCTCTACAATCTCCACAGCACCGCCAATGAGCCACTTCTGGACAGCCAGTGAGTGAACCCCCCTTGAGTGCCCCAGCACGGAAATTCCTGTCCGTAGCCATTGGAGGAATTTTCCTTTTGCAAAATCATGAAATTCATATGTCTTAAATGGGTATAGGGTGTTCATTTCATAAAAGTATAGGTTATATATATACAAAAAATATATGTTTTTTGTGTGTGTTTTTGTTGTTGTTGTTTTTAATAGTAGTTTGCATACTCAAATTGTTTTTGAGTTACTATCCTCCATGACCATAACACCCCATTTGTTTGGGGTTTTTTTTTTTTTGTTTCTTTGTTTTTCAATAGTAGTTTGCATATTCAAATTGTTTTTGAATTATTATCCTCCATGACCATAACACCCCATCCCTTGGCAAATTTGTCACTGAGCATAAAATAGGATTGGCACTGAAAGAGTTCATGATGATAATAATGATAATACTAATGATATGATGATGATATTGATAATGATAATAATAATATTGATACTGTTAATAATGTTAATGATATAGTGATAATGGTAAGAGGGTTTGTGGTGAGGGGGTTTGAGAGAAAGGGATGTCAGATTAGCTTCATCACATCCATTGGCCGTGTTCAACAGATATATTTTAAGATTTGTTTTGAGAAAGGGAAGAGTTGGTTTGTGACAGCGATTCAGAGGTACACTGTTTGCTCTGTTTCCCAGTTTCCTGCCGACACTATCATACCAGCATTAATACTGTATTGTACTGGTGTTGGCATTGGTTGTAGGGTTATATTTACAGTGCTGCAGCTGCTTGCTTTTGTGCGCAATGTATTCAAGCTTTCAAATCTCATCTTTGTATGCATCGTTCCTCTTTTATGCATTGTTCTCAACATGCATGTGCGCACACATGATACGTGTATTCTTGCAAAAACATGCAGATGCTGACTAACACACATACGCAGACACTCACACTCAGACACACTCACACACACACACACACACACACACACACACACACACACACACTTAAACAGAAATCTTGTACACAAGCACCTGTATGCATACAGACACATACACTCACAGCACTTCCACACATGTAGCAATGTGTTTATTAATCTCTTTTTTGTTTTATTATACATTCATATTCATATATTGTTATTGTCATTACTGTTATTCATGTTATTCTTCTCTGTTTTTTTTTTTCTTCCTATTTTTATTTCTTTATCTGTTTGCTTCCTAGGCTTCGCAGATGTGGTGTCGCATACATGGATTTGTCTGAACGCAGTGACGCCTCCTGAGTAATTGAACTGAACTGAACTTATTAGTCTCATTGGGAATTATCTGTGAATCCAAAGGCTTGTCACTCACACCACACAATCTCTCAGCCCACAGTCAACAATATCATACAAAATACAGTGCAGTGCACTACAATACAACACAACACAATGCAATGCAATACAATACAATACAATACAATACAGTCACCTTTATTAGCCCAGTTGGGAATTATTTCTGCATCCAAGGGCTCTTCACTCACACTACACAATCTCTCAGCCATCAGTTTAGTTCGACTCACTTGGTCTAGAAGTAAAATGTAAAAAAAAAATTAAAATGAACATGATGCAAACATGAAAGTCCTAAAAGCACAGCAGCTTGACTTATCATTCGGTAAAAAAAAAAAAAAAAGATATCTTGTTCTTGTATTTTTAGAAGCATCATTTCGTATTAAGACACACCACTATGAATTTATTATTATAAACTGTTAAGTGACAACATTCTAGCACTCAGTATAATCAAGAGATTTGTTCTCGATTAAGACATTTGTGAGGAAACTTTATTCTGGAATGAGAAACTCCTCCAAACTGATCCCTGATGTCTGTTTGCAGGGTGGACTGCCACATGGCTGCTGACATGTGAAGACTGAATTTTGGCGTTTTGGTTTCTGTTTTCTTCAGCCTTTCTGACTTTGACTGCATGGTATTGGTTGACTGCATTGTTGTGTTACTGTGGTATTCATTGATAGCGGTGTTGTGGCATTGATTGATTTGTTGCTGTGGTATTGAGTGACTGAGTTGTTGTGATATTGATTGATTGTGGTGGTATTGATTGATTGAGTTGTTGTGATATTGATTGATTGTGTTGTACTATTGATTGATTGAGTTGTTTTGGTATTGATTGTATTGCTGTGGTATTGATTGACCGAGTTGTTGTGGTATTGATTGATCAAGTTGTTGTGGTATTGATTAACCAGGATGTGGTATTGTTGGATCATATTGTTGTCGTTGATTGATAGAGTTGTTGTGGTATTGACTGATCAGGTTGTCGGTCAACAGTGGTGCGGGAAGAGAAGAAGAAGTGTGGAAATAGTCAGAAATAGTTGATGTTTGGTTCTTGGAAATGTATATTCATTATGGTGTCAGAAGGAGGTTGAAGCAGACGCTAAATGGTGAAATGTGTGTGATGAGAACAGTCTGAAGTGGGGCAGTATATGAACCCTTCACAATTACACGCTGTTTGCAAATGGGCTTACCTTCTTTACATATTGGCAGACAGAGAAAAGAAAACAACAGGAGGTATCGCTCTGTGGCAATGTGATCTACCCTGGGAGACCAGCCAAATTTCACACAAAGAAATCTTTCATCAAAAAGCAATACAATACAATCAGTTCAGTGCAGTGCAGTTCAACACAATGCAGTACAATACAATTCTATAATCACAAAGTGTGTGCAGTAAGCTTGGTTGCTGTATGTAGTTTGGGAACATGCAGTTGCACGTGATATTGAAGTGGCTTGTATGGAATGATAGAGAAGAGTTGGTTGAGAGAACGACCGATGGCGGGCTGAAAAGCAGTCTTTTCTTGTTTTCTTTGGGGGTGGGGGTTGGGGGTGGGGGGTTGTTTTTTCTTCGTAAGATTAGATGCAAGAAATGTCCATGACAAAGATGGAATATGTACATTTATTTTCTGTGATGGAATTATTTTATTCCTCATTCATTTCAAAAAAAAAAAAAAGTGCCTTGCTGTTCTTCAGTTTGATGGCTTTCTTTAAATATTTTCATTCTTTGATTAATATGTCATTTTTCAGCTCTTTTTGGTTCCTCGAACTCTTTTTGTCTGTGAATTATTTTTGTATTGATTGTTGTTGCTTTATGTTTACTTATTCATTAATCAGAGAGGCTGTTCACAAACAGGTAATAAAGTAAATTTCACATTACCTTTTTTTTTCTTTTTTTCTTTTTTGTGTGCACATTTTGTTGTGATATCTTTTGAGAATTACAGACGTGTTGAAACGTGTCCTGTTCTCCCTAGAACATACTTTTTGACACAAAAAGTGGATTAAGTTAAAAGGACAGAATGGCTTGATTGGGTGATACTGACTGATGCTCAGACCCACCCCACCAGCCTGCCTGTTGAGAATGGGTCTTAGTGCAATGTGTATATTTGTTTGCATGTGTGTGTATGCTGTGTGCGTATAATTATGTTTGTGCGGAATGTCTGTTTGTGTGATATGTGGTGTGTGTTTGTCTGATATGTTTGTGTGTGTTAGTGCTGTGGCATGTGTGTCTGGTGTGTGTATGTGTTTGTGATGTGTGTATGACTGTGTTGTGTGGCATGTGTGTGTGCTTATTTTGCTGTGTGTTAATTTGATGTGTGGTGTGTGTGTGTTTGTGTAATGCGCATATGTGTTTGTGTGGCATGTGCATGTTTGTGTGATGTTCAGATGTGTGTGTCTGGCGTTTGTGTATTTTTGTGATGTGTTTGTGTGGCGTGTATGTGTGATGTGCATGTATATGTTTGTGTAAAGTATGTGTGTGTGTGTGAACATTGTGTGTGTGTGTGCAGTGACAGTCACACCAAACACATGGGCCCAGTGTGGCAGATGGAGTGGATAGAGAAGGAGAGGGGGGCAGGGGAGGAGAAGACGGAGGTGCTCATCAGTGTGTCCACTGATGGCCATGTCATGCAGTGGTCTATCCGCAAAGGCTTCGAATGCTATGGTGAGTCTCTGTGTGGGTGTGTGTGTGTGTGTGTTGGGGGCGGGATGGCCATTCATATGAACAAGTTGACTTTTACATGTACGGGTTGTTGTTTTTTGTCCTGCCGTTTACTTAGGCATACTCATGTACTCATGTTTTAGTGGTTGTGCACACTGGATGTTCTTATTTTTCTTTTAGTGTGTGTATTTGATTTCATGATAATGATTGAGATTGTATAGCACCTTGCTTCAACTGCTCTAAACATTTGTAAAAATTGACAAGTAAAACTTGCATTTGAACATTAAAATGACAATGTACATACATAACCCTGCATGAACATCCAGCCAAACACTGACAGCAGTTTATATATGTACACACACAAAGCCATCACACACAACACTTAACACTGATCAAACAAGCAATGCCTCAGTGATGTTATCTCATGATCACAACACCAATATAATGTGTATTCACACAAAGTGGGTCAAAGCACTAGCAGGTCTGTTTGCACGTTTTGTCGACATGGGAGATTGGAAAAATCTTCACACTTAACCTAACCCAGCAGACATGTTGACGGGCATTCAAACTGGGAACCCTTAAACTGAGGGTCCTAACGCTTTAACCACTCGCCTGTTGTGTCTGTCATTTGTTAGCTTTTGAAGTTGGAAACCAGTTGTTCAGTTCAGAGATGTGTGAAAGACCATCGACACAGAGAGACTCAGTCGTTCACCCTGAGAAGTGTGTACCTGACAGTTGTTCATTGACTGCTTGCACATGGCTGATGGAAGATGCGCTGGCATGTGTGGTTTTGTTTGTCCCGGTATTTTCAACAGTAAGCGGATGCAAACATGCTGCTTAATCAAAGAGTTGTTACTCGTGACAAAAGACAGATGCTTGTGTTTTTGACCGAGTGTATGCATGCCTGCACACGTGTGTGCATGTGTGTGTGTGTGTGTGTTCTGACAGACATCATGCGTCTGAAGAAGCTTGGGACACCCATGGGTGGGAAACCTAAGGGGAAGAACAAGCAAGATGAAGCCCTGATTGCCCGATTCGCCGGGGGTCTGTGCTTTGACTTTGATGTCCATGACCATAGCCTGTTAGTAGTTGTTTTTCTGTTGTTGTTTTTTTAAGTAGTAAGTTTTTTGGAATAATGTTTCTATGGTTTCTGTGTGTGTGTGTATGTTGGCTGTTTTTCAGCATGCTATGGTCAGTCGTGCATTTCCATGTTTCAACATGAGGATGACTGCAATGAGTTAAGTTCACAGTTTACCTTGAACCAGATCTTAATCAAAGGAGAGGCAACCGTTCCCAGTCAGCTGAAACTGACATGAATTACCTCCCTTTAGCCGCAATGACATTGAATTTTTGTGGACTTCATTTACTGTGAAATATTTCAGCACCCTCAGCTCTAACTTGTTCAGCTATAAGTGATCTGATGAACATGACAGCGTGAAATTTGCTTTCAACCAAAATATGTCAATGGTCACTGTTATAAAACTGACAGCTGTAGGTGGAACAGCAATGTTGAAACATTTTGGACTAGATGAAACTTTCTCCCAACAAAAACTTAATTAAAAAAAAGATTTATCTTTTTTTTTTTTTTTGCTTTGCTAAAGAACAGAATAGCCAGATACATGAGGCAGTTTTCAACGAACCACTCTGGTTATACCAATCAGGGTGTCTTTTTTTGTCCTACCTGATTTTTTCAGACATCTGTTCATGTGTTACTTAAAGGTCCAAAAGCCTTCTTACAGATGTAAGAGCAGTGAAAATTCTCTGTGTCAGTTTCAATTTCTTAAGGAGGCATCACTTAGTCGGACAAAAATCATATACGCTACACCACATCTGCAAGACAGATGCCCCCGATTAGCCAACATAACCCAATGTGCTTTATCAGGCCTTGAGCGCATGCATTATTTTCCTATCTTATACAAATTTTTGGTGGAGGACAACCAAGGTGGAGGACTAGACTCAGTATGGTTTTTCCAAACTTGGGAGAAAGGGTGAGAACGGGAATCGAACCCAAGCCCTCACAGACATGGTATTGTCAGATAAGCATCTAAGCCATTGTGTCAAAGGCTCAGCACAGGGAAGCAAGGCTCAAAACTCTCCTTCCGCTGCTGTTAACCTTCCCCAACCGGTCAGGTACCCATTCACACCTAGCTGGAGTGAGAAAAAGTGGAGGAAACTGTCTTTCCCAAGGGCACAGCACAGCAAACAGATAACTGAATCAGGAGTCCAATGTCAAACCAATTCGCCCACAGCTATTCATTTGCTGCCGAAGGTTAATTAGTTTGCACCTAGCGGATGCTGCACACATCACCCAGGTCTGTTTGTCTTATTTTAACAACTGACACCCAGACCACACCACTTGAGGTCTGAATGAGCGGGAAGAAAAGTCACAGTCCGGTTTGTGTCTCCCGTCTGGAACTTGGTATCTTCTTTCTTACATGGATGCTCCAATCACAGGCCCTCTCCACTCCACTCCACTCCCCAGATTTCTGCTGTATGTCTGAAGAAGCTCTGTCTTTGATCTTCTTCTGCTGCATACGCAGGCTGCAACTCCCACGCTCACTCGCATGTCCGAGTGGGTTTTTACGGGTCTTACTGTTTGTACCCCGCCATTTAAGCAGCCATACTCCTTGTTTGGGTGTGTGCATGCTGGGTGTGTTCTTGTTTCCATGACCCAGTTAACACTGACATGGATTATGGAATCTTAAATGCACGTATTTTATCTTCTGCAAGCATATATACACATAGGGGGTTAGGCACTGCACACTTGTTGACCTGGGAGATTGAAAAAATCTCCACCTTTAACCCAGCAGGTGCACTGAAAAGCGGGGCTGGAACTCAGGAAACTCGGGCAAGAATCCAGCGCTTTCACCATTCGGCCACTGCCTCCGTCTGTATTGAAAGTGACATGTCACGACAGACATATTTGGCTAGACCCTTTTTAGTTTCTCCCACATGTAAATAACGGTATTAGAATATACAATATGATAATTATTTTAAAAGTAATGAATGGGTTGTCCTCGACAAAATTCTGTGGAAAAGTTAGTGCACAGTAATCGAAATACTATTGTACATATAAAAAACAACAACAACAACAATAATGGTGACGCTTAACATTATATATATATATATATTACTAAAATTGTTCATGTCCACACTAAAATGTTCAGACAGTTGTGAATCATATGATGTTACTTTCCGTTCAGTGTATATGTATGTATATATGTATATATAAATGTTCAGGCAATTGTGAATCATATGATGTTACTTTCCGTTCAGTGTGTATATATATATATATATATATATATATATATATACACACACATACATACATATACATTGAACGGAAAGTAACATATGATTCACAATTGTCTGAACATTTTAGTGTGGACATGAACAATTTTAGTATATTTTTAAAAAAGTGAAAAAAAAAGAAGAAAATAATCTAAATCATTGCAATTTTCTAATGTATATCTGGCATTCTCTCATAGCATTCGCACCATCTTTTGCACACTGTACACATTCTAAACCAAAACCTGTTCACCTCTTCTCTCCCTGCAGTGGTGGTGCTTTACTGTGTGGCAACACGCTGTCCTTGGGAAGAACAGTTAATTTCACTCTGAGAAATCTGTTGTGACAAAATCAAGTAACAATTCAATACAACACAACACTATACAAGATAACACAATGCAATACACAGATATTGTTGCCACAGTGAGTGCTCAGTGTGTTAAATGTTGTGACGTTTATGACAGGTACTTGGTTGGCACTGAGGAGGGGTACATACACAAGTGCTCCTGTTCCTACAATGAGCAGTATCTGGAGACGTATACCGGACACACTGTGAGTCGTTGGTGCAAGTCCTCACCAGTTTATTGCTTGTTTTGTTTTGGTTTGGGTTTTTCGTTGTTTGCAATAGCAATATGAAGCACCTGGCTTCCTGTCTGTTAGTGTAATCAGGTTGTGTGTTTGGTATCCTTGTGTGGAAGCATGCATGCATGGTTTAAAAACTAATTGACTGAACATTAGTGCAAAATAATCATGTGTCAGTATATAGGTCTTTCAGTGTACATAGCACCCCCTCCTGGAAATTCTGTGCTAGAAAATTCACCTTTTCTATTGCTCTCTTTGTTTCTGCCTTTTTTTTTTTTCTTCCTGCAACCATGTCTCTTTTTTCTGCCTTCCTGCTGCATTCCCCTTTCTGTTTTCAAGCACGCCTTGACACTTTCTTCTCTTTTCTCCTGTGATGTACTTTCTGTGCTGTTTTGCTCTGGCGATTAAGTTGTGAGATTGTAAACACTGGAGTGAACGCAAGCTGTTCATTCTGCAGTGTTATTTACCTGTGTGGCCTTTTTTAAGATATATTTTTTGTTTGGCTTTGAATTATTGTTTTTCTTTTTTCCTTTTTTATCTGTTATTTTGTTTTTTTGTTTGTTTTTTTGGTTTTTTGTTTTTGTTATTTCTTGTAATCTGGGGATGATGAGTAAAGCGGAATGGCTGATGTCCTCAGCATAGCCAAATCTTATTTGCCGTAAGGCGCTAAATGGGTAAGATAAATGTTTCATGAACTGTGTTTTTTTTGTTTTGTTTTTTAAAATTTTTTAAGTTGGTGTTGGTGATATAATTATATATATATATACTGTATGTATATATATTTATATGTGACAAGTTTTGTATCGATGCGTTGAACATTTTTGTAGAGTTTGACAGTCCCGATATGGCCCTGGGCGTTGGCTGGACTATAAGCAACAGTTTCTGTTTTCAGTTTCTCAAGGAGGCGTCACTTCGGTCGGACGAATCCATATAGGCAACACCACATCTGTCGGGCAGATGCCTGACCAGCAGCATAACCCATCGCGCTTGTCAGGCCTTGGGTGCATGCATATATATTTGTGTACCTATCAGAGTGGATTTCTTTTTACATAACTTGGCCAGAGGACAACACTCTCGTTGCCATGGGTTCTTTTTCAGTGCACCAAGTGCATGCTGCTCACGGGACCTCGGTTTATTGTCTCATCTGAAAGACTAGACACTCAGTTTGATTTTCCAGTCAAACTTGGGAGAAAGGGCGAGAGCTGGATTCGAACTCACCCTCGCAGACTCTGTGTATTGGCAGCTGAGCGTCCTAACCATTGTGCCACCTTCCTCCTGATACAAGCAACAATAAACAAAAAGCTTTGTCGTGGTAGGATGTTGGTCAGTTGCTGCTTGGTTACTTTGTGTGAGCTGAAGTTGGCACATGTTGAACTGTGACTGTCCCCAGGGGCCAGTGTACAGGGTGCGGTCATCTCCCTTCCTGCCCACCATCTTCCTCAGCTGCAGTGCCGACTGGAGCCTGTGTCTATGGCACGAGGACCGCACCACACCCATTCTGACCTTCCACTCCACCACGGTCAGTGCGTGGTACTGTGGGGAGGGGCAGGGGCACTGTCTGTGTGTGTGTGTGTCTATGTTTGTGTGTGTGTGTGTGTGTGTGTGTGTGTGTGTGTCATGGGGCAGCACCATGCCCATTCTGACCTTCCACTCCACCAGGGTCAGTGTGTGGTACTGTGTGGGGGGGTTGGGGGGAGGGGGCTGTGTTTGTGTGTGTGTGTGTGCAGTGCATGCATGTGTGAGTATGCACAAGGTTTTATATTGATATGCACTTGTATGTATCCAAATTTCTACTGTATCTGTGTTTTTGTATGATTTTCGATTTATGTTCGTACCTTATGTTCGTACCTTGTTATGCACTATCCCCCTGAATATTCCTTGTGACCCCGGTACACTTGGTAATAAAGACATATTCTGTTCTATTCTATAATTATGTGAGATCGGAACAATCTCCATCCCTTGACCCATGGTCGCCGCCACTATAGGGGTTTGCACCTCGGATCTGATTGAAAGTCCAACGCTTTAATGAACTGCTTTGCTGTTGCACCCCCCGCGCCCCCACCCCCATGTTTTAGATGTGGGTGGATGTAGTGTTTGTTAGAGTATGTCCCAAGGTTTGTGGTCCACTGTAAGTGTGTGTGTGTGTTTTCTTTTTGAAGTTTTATCACATAGTGTGATTTTAGAGATAAACATCTGTGTGTGGGTGTGAGTGTGTGTATGCGTTAAAATGTGTGTGTGTGTGTGTGCGTGCGCGCGTTTGAATGTCAGTGTATGTGTATGCGCACGCGTGCATTCATCCGTGTGTGTGTATGTGTGTGTGTGTGACAGAAACAAGTGCCGGACCTGTGCTGGTCGCCTCGCTGCTCCACGGTGTTCGCCTGTGTGAACGAGGGCAGCGTGGAGGTGTGGGACCTGGCCCAGAGCGTGTCAGTGACCCCGCTCCCCGCGTCCGTCTGTCTGTCATATCCGTCACGTCTGTCTGTCGACGTTTTTGTCACGTGCCGTTATGTCTGTCACGTTTCGTGTCTATCACGTGTCGTGTCTGTCATGGTGTCTGTCACGTGTCATGGTGTCTGTCGCGTCCACGTGTCATGGTGTCTGTTACGTGTCGTGGTGTCTGTCACGTCCACGTGTCATGGTGTCTGTCACGTGTCGTGGTGTCTGTCACGTGTCATGGTGTCTGTCACATGTCATGGTGTCTGTCACGTCCACGTGTCATGGTGTCTGTTACGTGTCGTGGTGTCTGTCACGTGTCATGGTGTCTGTCACGTGTCATGGTGTCTGTCACGTCCACGTGTCATGGTGTCTGTCACGTGTCATGGTGTCTGTCACGTCCACGTGTCATGGTGTCTGTTACGTGTCGTGGTGTCTGTCACGTCCACGTGTCATGGTGTCTGTTACGTGTTGTGGTGTCTGTCACGTCCACGTGTCATGGTGTCTGTCACGTGTCGTGGTGTCTGTCACGTGTCTTGGTGTCTGTCACGTCTTGTGTCATGGTGTTTGTCATGTCCACGTGTCATTGTGTCTGTTGTGTCATGGTGTCTGTCACATCTTGTGTCATGGTGTCTGTCATGTCCTTGTGTCATGGTGTCTGTCATGTCCTTGTGTCGTGGTGTCTGTCATGTCCTTGTGTCATGGTGTCTGTTACGTCCATGTGTCATTGTGTATGTCACGCCCGTGTGTCGCCACGTCTTTGTGTCGTCATGTCTGTTACGTCCATGTGTCATTGTGTATGTCACGCCCGTGTGTCGCCACGTCTTTGTGTCGTCATGTCTGTTACGTCCATGTGTCATTGTGTATGTCACGCCCGTGTGTCGCCACGTCTTTGTGTCGTCATGTCTGTTACGTCCATGTGTCATTGTGTATGTCACGCCCTTGTGTCGCCACGTCTCAGTGTCACGTCCGTGTTGTGATGTTTGTCACGTCCATCAGTAAAGCCATGTGTAACGTGTAACGTCGTGTGTGACGTGTAACACCGTGTGTAACGCTGTGTGTGACGTGTAACGCTGTGTGTGACAGCCTGGACCCAGTGATCAGCGTGTGTCCCACCATGGCTGTGAAGTTGTCCGCCGTCACCTTTGGCAAAAACACTGAGGTGAGAGAGTAGTTGTCTTCTTCTCTTTCTGCCCCTCTGTCAGGTCTGTGTGTGTATGTGTGTGTGTGTCTGTGAGTGTCTATGTGTGTTGTGTGTGTGTGCTTTCTATGTGTGTGCGTTTTGCTGTGTGTGTGTGTGTGTGTGTGTGTGTGCACCTTGATGGTGGATGTCAGTGACGTGAAAATAATATGTAACACTTTGTGTATGTGTGTGTGTGTGTGTGTGTGTGCACCTTGAGGGTGGATGTCAGTGACGTTGTGAAAATAATATGTAACACATTGTGTATGTGTGTGTGTGTGTGCACCTTGATGGTGGATGTCAGTGACGTGAAAATAATATGTAACACTTTGTGTATGTGTGTGTGTGTGTGTGTGTGCACCTTGAGGGACGTTGTGAAAATAATATGTAACACATTGTGTATGTGTGTGTGTGTGTGCACCTTGAGGGCGGATGTCAGTGACGTTGTGAAAATAATATGTAACACATTGTGTATGTGTGTGTGTGTGTGCACCTTGAGGGCGGATGTCAGTGACGTTGTGAAAATAATATGTAACACATTGTGTATGTGTGTGTGTGTGTGTGCACCTTGAGGGACGTTGTGAAAATAATATGTAACACATTGTGTATGTGTGTGTGTGTGTGCACCTTGAGGGCGGATGTCAGTGACGTTGTGAAAATAATATGTAACACATTGTGTATGTGTGTGTGTGTGTGCACCTTGAGGGCGGATGTCAGTGACGTTGTGAAAATAATATGTAACACATTGTGTATGTGTGTGTGTGTGTGTGCACCTTGAGGGACGTTGTGAAAATAATATGTAACACATTGTGTATGTGTGTGTGTGTGTGCACCTTGAGGGCAGATGTCAGTGACGTTGTGAAAATAATATGTAACACTTTGTGTATGTGTGTGTGTGTGTGTGTGTGTGTGTGTGTGCACCTTGAGGGCGGATGTCAGTGACGTTGTGAAAATAATATGTAACACATTGTGTATGTGTGTGTGTGTGTGTGCACCTTGAGGGCGGATGTCAGTGACGTTGTGAAAATAATATGTAACACATTGTGTATGTGTGTGTGTGTGTGCACCTTGAGGGACGTTGTGAAAATAATATGTAACACATTGTGTATGTGTGTGTGTGTGTGTGCACCTTGAGGGACGTTGTGAAAATAATATGTAACACATTGTGTATGTGTGTGTGTGTGTGTGTGTGCACCTTGAGGGTGGATGTCAGTGACGTTGTTAAAATAATATGTAACACTTTGTGTATGTGTGTGTGTGTGCATCTTGAGGGTGGATGTCAGTGACGTTGTGAAAATAATATGTAACACTTTGTGTATGTGTGTGTGTGTGTGCACCTTGAGGGTGGATGTCAGTGGCGTTATGAAAATAATGTGGAACACTTTGTGTATGTGTGTGTGTGTGCATGTGTGTGTGTGTGTGTGTGTTTGTGTGTGCACCTTGAGGGTGGATGTCAGTGACGTTATGAAAATAATGTGCAACGCTTTGTGTATGTGTGTGTGTTGT
This sequence comes from Babylonia areolata, assembly GCF_041734735.1. Taxonomy (NCBI): domain Eukaryota; kingdom Metazoa; phylum Mollusca; class Gastropoda; order Neogastropoda; family Buccinidae; genus Babylonia; species Babylonia areolata. The sequence continues at coordinate 3,424,703 of NC_134895.1, read as the reverse complement.
GTGTGTGTGTGTGTGTGTGTGTGTGTGTGTGCACCTTGATGATGGGTGTCAGTGACTTTGTGACCATATCTGTACCACTTCTGTGTGTGCGGGCGTGTGTGTTTGTACGTGCGTGCGTGTATGCGCGCGTGTGTGTGTTTGTGAGTGTGCGTGTAATTTGTGTGTGTGTGTGTGTGTCAGTGCATCCTGGTGGGGGACAGCGAGGGCCAGGTGGCGGTGTACGATCTACGCAGCATGCCCCCACCCCCTCCCATGAAAGAACAGGTGGGCTGACTTACGGTGCTGTCTGACACTGGACCACTCAGTGGTCACCTTCACCCCACCTCACTGCTTCTTGTCATGTGGAAAAGTGTTCAAAAATTTATCAACATCACTTTATTGTTGTCCTTTAAAAACTGCTGTTCATTTTTTTTCTGCACACACTCACTGCAAACAGTGATTACATATTGCAGTGATTATAAATACTATGATGAACTATTTAAAACTGATGTCTGATTATGAGACTGAACAGGACATGGATAAAAAGAGAATATGATAATCAGAGCTGTGTTAATTGCCGTTCATAGACAAATGATAGATTCAATCACACAGTAAACACTTTGAATACCAATGAACAAAATATAGCGTTCAATAAAGAAAAAGGAAAACTTGAGCACCAATAAACCTGAGCTTTTATCGTGCTCTTTCATTTAATTAGAACTTGGTGTCCGAGGTTGTTGAAGGAGGGGGCGGTAGTGCCCGTGGCAACAAGCTCCCGCTGCCTGTGGAATGCTATCTATGCTGTATGTCTCAGCCTCTGACAACCATATTCCAGCTCATGGCCTTTCCGTGTGGCCTAGCTTCTATATTCAACGGAGCCGGGTTTTGTTTGTTTTTTTTGTTTTGTTTTTCCTCACACGAGAAGGGGTGAAAGCGGGTCACTGGAAAAAAAAAATCCAGTTGCTTAATCGGATAGATGGGACTCCCACTCAGCCTGGGAAAGCAGAGAGGGATAACCCGAATGTCAAACATCCTATGGACTTGTTCATCCTTGCATGCAAAGACGTTGCGGTCAGCCAAGCTGTTGAAATCTTGAGGAATCAGTTTCAGTTTGTTTCTCAGTGAAGGCGGCGTCACTTCGGTCGGACGAATCCATATACGCTACACCACATCTGTCAGGCAGATGCCTGACCAGCAGCATAACCCATCGCGCTTAGCCAGGCCTAGAGTGCATGCTTATACATGAGTTTACCTAAGTGGATTTATTCTACAGAATTTTGCCAGACAACATTCTCGTTGTCATAGGTCCTTCAGTGCGCAAAGTGCGTGCTGCACACGGGACCTCGGTTTATCGTCTCATCCAAATGACAAGACTGCTTCGTTTGATTTTCCAGTCAAACTTGGGAGAAAGGGCGAGAGCGGGATTTGAACTCGCACCCTAACAGGCTCTCTACGGTTTTGTCAGCTGAGCGTCTTAACTATTCTGCCACCTTTCTCGCGGATTCAGCGACTGAGAAGGGGATGCAGCAGCATAGCGTGGCCCGCGAAGGGGTGTGTCAGAGCACGACAGACCACACGGCTGTCCCTGCAGTCAAACAGGTTCCCAGACACGCCCGCCACTGGACCCGAAGCTTCTGAGGACCGAGAGAGTGGAACTGTCCCTGAGCGACAGCTTTTTCTGCGGACATTTCTGTCAAGCTCATGTTGCCTGTGTACTATCAATTTTCAAGATTATGTGGCATCGTCATGCCTGGGTCCCGTGACACAACCACGAAAAGGATCAAACAACATCGACCAGGGCACCAGCCATTTACACAGACACCACTGACTCACCTGATGGGTCATTACTTCCCCCTGTGTGGTGGAGAGCCGGCGGCTCTTTCAGTGATCAATAGCATTCTCCACATTCGGGAAATTCTGTGCCAGAAATTTCGTTAAAAACACACACACACACACACACACACACACACAAAAAATATATATATATATATATATATATCTTTCTCTGTTTCTGTTGTTTCTGCCATCTCTTTCTTTCTTATTATCTGTCTGGGCGTGAAGCAGCGATGCTGCAACTGCTGCAGCTGCTAAAAAAATGTAAATTTAGCAATATAATAACAACACCAACAACAATAATAATAACGATAATAATAATACATATATCGATGATAACTAACAATTATTTGTCTGTTGTTCTTCGCTGGGTGACGTGTTTTGTCTCTCTGCCAGGCGAGCAAGCTGAGCGACGTGATCAACGCCAGTCTGGCCAGCCAGATGTGTTCTTTGCAAGTCAGCCAGTCCGCCAAGGAGTCCGGGAGCAGCTCTGGTGACTTTGACCCTGACAGCGTGGTTCAGGCAGTGTCCATGGCAGCCGTGGATATTTAACTCATTCTGACCCACAGCTACATGCCTGCTACAACTCCTCTGGACCGGCACTACACCACACCACTGCAGAAAAAAATCCAGGGTGGTTCACAAAGACAGGGAAAATCGATGGAGAATTGTTGATTAAATCGGTCAAACAAAGCTTCGTTTGCATGCTTCCGGAATCCGTAAACAGTTAAGTTTAGAATGTCAACTGTACCAAGCATGAATGAACAAAACTGGAATATCAGTGTCAGTAACTCCAGGATGCGTCACTGCGTTTGGACAAATCCATATAGGCCTACGCTACACCACATCAGCTGAGCAGATGCCTAACCAGCAGCGTAACCCAACGCGCTTACTCAGGCCTTGAGAAAAAAGTAAATGAATTAAACAAAAACAAACAAACAAACAAAAAAAACAACTCGAATGACGTGTACATGCTGGTATGAGAATACTCGTAACTGGTCCACACGGGGAAATAATGGTACAAGTTAACTCGTACCTGAAGTAGAATGAGTTTTAAATGGTTCTCGTGCAACAACTCATTCAATTCTTGGTGCTCTTTTCTTCTTTGGCTGCCTGTCACTTTTGTATTATGTCAGCTAGTGGATGATACTACTGCTACTATGACTACTACGACTACTACTACCACCACTACTGGATAATTCTTATAAAGCGCGCTTCACTTGCTCCTCCCTCCCACCCCCACCGTCCACCCTCCACCGCCAGTTTAAAAAAGGTGTAATATGGATAAGCTTTGATTTTCTTATGATCAGTTTGCCAGCACTATTTTGGACTCTCAGTATTTTATTCAACTGTTCTGTGGATGCTCCAGAAGGTGTATATGTAGAATTGCAGTAGTCAAGAAGGTGTGACATGACTATCAACAAGATGAACCATGCAGTAGCAACTTGACATATGTGGGCAAGTACAGAGTCCTCTGTCAGACTTAGTACTGCCTGACAGCTGTATATCATCAACATGCACACTAAGTTGACAGTGGTGATAAACAGTCACACCAGAAAGAGGCTGGTAATGCAGTGTAAAGAAAACAGGTCAAACTTTTCAAAAACCAGCCCTGCACTCTCCCAGAGATCCCAGAAGAAAAGCTGGGTCTTCTGAGGATCATGGCATGGTCAAGCATGTCAAATGCAACACTTGTGTTCAAAAGACAGGTCATTGACGCACATTTTTCATCTGCTTTGTTGAACAGGCAGCCGAGGCCGACTAAACAGTTCTGGAAATGGCATTCATAGCTGCTCCACAAGTTGCAGTTGGAGTTAAGTTGTTTTACAAGCAGCACAGATTATTTTTTTAGCAACATTCACACATTGTTTTGAATACAACACAGAATGCTGAGGAAGCACCATGCTGGAGATTTTATGTTGTACATTTTTGTTGTTGGTAATTTATTTGATTGGGTATGTCAAAAGAATGTTTTCACACATGTTTTCTTGCTTTGTTGATTGGAAATTATTATCCTAGAGCCGTCATGATTGGACAAGATGCCCTGAAAGCCTGGACTGCTGAAATGTGTTTGAAGCTTTCGTTGACATGTTTCCTGACCGCTGTGCTTTCATCAGTATGTTCGCTCACTTGTGTAACATCCTTATATTTGTTTGTTTTTCTGTTGAGAATGTTCATTTAGAGCCTCCTTAAAAATTAAGACATTTCTTGTGAATCATTAAAGAAAACAGTTTCAGTTTTGATTGGCATCAATTGTGTGTTAATGTACATGTTTGTTTCACATGACAGAAATTGTATCCTCTTAATGACTTCATGTGAATTATGACGTGTGCACACATACACACAAACATGTATATGGGCACAGGCATTGTATAAGGATGTACACAAACATGAACAAATGTTCTGAGAATACAAAAACTTAACAGCCGTCTGAGCTTTCTTTCCCCAGTATCCGACATGGACATTATCCATTCACGATTTCTGTACTGATTGTCTATTACTTTTATCTTTTGGTGCTTGAAGCCCATAATATTTATACATCGAAGTTGGCAATATCTCACACACATACAGCACAAGTACTAACAGTTTGCAAAGAGTTTGGTTTTTCATTAACATGGAAACAGACTAAGAACTGGGAAGGAAAAGAAAATTAAGTGAAGTAAAAGTTGGAAAGTGGAAAGAGAGAGAGAGAGCACAAACAGAAATATGAAGGAACAACAGGGTGTGTAGAGCCATCCACTGTGCTGGAGATGTATATGCATCCATGTGTTTTTGTGAGTGCGTGCGTGACCGAATGCTCGCGCGTGCGCGCGCGCATGTACATGAGAGAGAGAGACTCACCAATTACCAATACATGAATTGTTGGGACGGAGTATATAGCGGACGAGAATAACTTCCGTAGCATACTCTGCAGTAGGCCCAAGCTTACACTGCTTTATTTCAGTTTAAACTTCTGTTCTGGTACCACAGGAGACAATTACAGAGCTACATACACCACCACCACCCAATCCTCATAATACCCCTAACCCCTCACACCAGAAAACAAAACAAAAAGTTCAACACGAATAATTTGTTGAAAAACAAACCTGACCAAAAAATACGCCTCAATTTATACAGGAACACTGTGACTGAGGCGTTGTAGTCCACAAGGCCGAGGGGGTTACCGTAACCGTCTCCCCAGGAATAATGTAGACTAGCCTTAAAATGTTCTTTGGTGTCTGCTGAACTCATTTTTACATGTTCCCAATAAAACAGTTGGGACGTACTCAGAGTTACTGCCCTTGGCACAAGGGTACCCTCTCCCGCCCCGGTCAATGAAATTAAGACGAGCTCAACTTCAAACCCTCATCAATCATAATTTTATGAAAGAAACCACCACATAGCATATGTTTTCTTTTTCAATAGGGTCTTTTCTATCCGAATAAATATCCAGAATTGAAATATCTTCCTTATTTCTTTCACAATTAAGGCTTGTATTAGTCCACTATCAAATTGACGTAAAATTGTCCTGTCGTTTTATTTCATTACTTCAATATCACTCTTTTCGAAATTATTTTTATACAGAGACCTGCAGGGGTCTTGTACAAATTATTTCAGTGCACTTGGATGAACAATTGACCCTTTGGGGAGTCACACTGGTCGAGTTGCTTCCCCATACCCCCAAAATGCTGTTTTGCCAGGAATCGCCTCTCAATCGCAAAATCGTGTGGTTTTTGTGGCTAACATATACATATGTCATGTTCCCCTGCTTCAGAATATAACAAATACTGATTTGGGCTGTCCTTTCTGCACCCCTCCAGATAGATCCAAGCTTCTTCAGCTCTGCTTCAGTGTCCCGCCACCAGCTGTTCTTGGGCCGTCCTCTCTTCCTCCCCCCAGTCGATTCTTCAAATTTATAATGCAGTCTGGAACTTCCTCTACTTTTGACTGATATGAGATAGTTTTATGTTTGCTGTTTTCTTGACACCATTTCTTCTATCTCCTTTTACCATTACCAGGTCCACTTGAACACAAGCACTAAACGAATGTAAATGTGAATCATGATACCTAAAACTGTCCACTAGCTAATCATCAACAGCAAACTACAGGCAAAAGCACACTATATTTTCCCGACTAATATCGCTTATTTGCACGGTAAACATGTGTTTTGAAAGAAAATTCTTCAAATCAGTATTTGTTTATTCTGAAGCAGGGGAACATGACATAAGTAAACGTTAGCCACAAAAGCCACACGATTTTGCGATTTAAAGGCGATTCCTGGCAAAACAGCATTTTGGGGGTAGGGGACGCAACTTGACCAGTGTGACTCCAATGGGTCAAATGTTCATCCAAGTGCATTGACATAATTTCTAAAAGACCCCTGCAGGTCTATGTATAAAATAATTTGGAAAAGAGTGATATTGAAGTAATGAAATAAAACCACAGGACAATTTTATGTTAATTCATCGAAGATTTGATAGTAGGCCAATACAAGCCTTAATTGTGAAATAATGAAAGAAGATATTTCAATTCTGGATATTTATTCGGATAGCAAAAACCCTATTGAAAAAGAAAACATATAGTATGTGGTGGTTTCTTTTATAAAAGTATTATTTATGGGGGTTTGAAGTTAAGCTTGCCTTAATTCCATTGACCGGGACGGAAGAGGGTACCATTGTGCCAAGGGCAGTAACTCTGAGAGCGTCCCAATTGTTTTCTTGGAAACATGTTAAAATGAGTTCAGCAGACATCGAAGAACATTTTAAGACTGGTCTACTTCATTCCGGGGAGGGGGCGAGGGGAGGGGAGGGGTGCACGGTAATCCCCCTCGGCCTTGCGACCAGTTAATGAGTCATTGGTGACGTGTTTTATTAATTGACGTCAGAACGTGACGTGCGCTGTCCACTGCACTGCCGCAAAGGTAGTTCATTGCACTGCCACGAAGGTTGGCCGCGCCAAGTTAATGAGAGTGCGAAGAGACGGACGGCCGGGTGAGCAGAACTGCTGCAGAGTGATAAGCACTTAACCCACAGAGGCACGATTCACGACAGAGCGGATTGAACGAACGAATGATGAGCATGGCACTGATGCTGTCCATCCATTCATTCAGCTTCACCAGTTAATGACAGGACAAGTGCTCGTGACGTCAGTAGTGCTGTTGACGTCACTGATCCACACATTTGACACGCAACTGCATGACCGCAGTGGAAACGTTCGTTCCGTTTGTCAAAACACACAAATGGGCCTACACACACACATACATTCACACAAATACACTCACGTGCACTCACACGCAAACACACAACTACAAATACCTTGCACGTAAATACACGCACACAATACACACACACATACACACACACACACACACACACACACACACATGACGTATGCGAACAAATACACACACATAGTCGCACGCGCATGCATGCACACACACGCATGCACACATACAAACACACGCACAGCGACTTGACGTCAAGGCTGCTTATTTTAGTTTTGGGGTACGTGTTTTTTGCTCGCAGAGACGTACGCGATAAGAGGCTCAACAAACACCTACATCAACATACCTTACGACCACCCCTGTCTTCCCCTCTCAACCACCCTACCCCCTCCTCCATACCGCTCCCTCCTCCCTCCCCTCCAACCCCCCCACCCCTCACAACACTCAATCTTCTCCCTTTTCAACCACCTTCTCTTCCAGTTCCCTCATCCCCCACCCACCCTTCCCTCTCACCACCCTCCCCCCCCCAAAAAAAACGGCATCCATTCATCAGTGCAAGCAGCAAAGGGATTCAGCGCTGCCGAACTTTCCCAGCGGCAGCCCAAAGCTTCATACTTTCCTCGCAGCCAGCGCGCGATATGGGGCCCAACTAAAGGCCAGCAGCAGGAGAAGAAACGCACAGCTTTCTCCGATACAACGGGCGTACACGTAGCATTTCTTTCTCACATGTGGCTCAGAGGAACTCACTGCTGCATCTCTGCTTCAGATGTGGTGATGTGATGTGATGTGATGTGATGCGGACACCTCGCTACTTCTCGTTTCCATATATATATTATGTGTGTTCAGTTAATGTGAAGTGCCGCGAAATTAGTTTTCTGTGGAGAGTCCTTCACGTGAGAGGTGAACTTGCGATGGGTTTAAACGTTTCTCTGTGTGTGTGTGTGTGTGTGTGTGTGTGTGTTTGTGTGTGTGTGTGTGCTATGCGTGTATTGCCAGTGAGTGAATAGTTAAGATGTTTAAGGAAAGAAAAGAATGAGAATGAAGAGAGTTCTTTTACGAAATGATTTCTTGTCACACCGGGGGTATAGCTAATGGTTTCCTTATTTTATCTAGTATATAGTAAAGTGTGAATATAAAAGTAAATAGTGAATTAACCAATATCTTATTCTTAGGTTTCATTGTTGCTGATGATCAAACACACACACACACACACACACACACACACACACACACACACACACACACACACACAGATAGAGAGATGGTGAGAGAGATTAGACTGGAGGAGAGCCGGAGTAGGGGGTGGATGGGAGAGAGAGAAAGAGAGAGAGAGGGGGGGAGAGCATGGAAAAAGAACCCTCTCCCCATTTTCTGTCCATAGTTTCCATCATTTTCGGTTTGTTTGTTTTTGTTGTTGTTTTTCTGTGACTGCTATTTTCGAACAGAGCACAGGCTTGTTTACGTTCCAGCAAGTATTTTTCTGCACCTCTTCTGTTTTGTTGTTTACCAGTTTCTGCTGCTGACTGAACACATCCAGCTTCCTATCTCTGTCTCTCCCTCTCCCTCCCTCTCTCTTTTTCGTGCGCACAAGCGCCAAGACTAGCCCAGGTTCACGAATGTGTCTCAGATTTGACGTACTATGGTTGATTTGCTTGATTTGAAATGTCTCAGTTTTCAACCATGTTCTCCCGAGTATGAATAACTGATAATTACTGTCATGCAGCTGATTCTGGGTATATTGTATTGTGAAATTCTCCTTGCCAAAGTAATTGGAATGCGATGATTATGCTGTGGAAACTTGAACAGTATTAGTTGTGCATTACGTCTTAGGCTGAGCATGCACGTCTTTAGTGTCCATCAGTGACACGTGTGTGTGTGTCAGTGTTTGAGTGTGTGTGTGTGTGGTGTGTGACTGAACCAATCTCTCTCTCTCTCTCTCTCTCTCTCTCTCTCTCCATATATATATATATATATATATATATATATATATATATATATATATATATATATAGCCTACATAAAACATATACATACATACATATATATATATTGCTTTGCGGAATTAAAATCATCCCCCAAGAATAAATGCGCAGTGATCAAAGAAGGCAGTGGGACAATTTCCGGATTTGAAAGCTATGTTGTAGCCTACATAGATCCTAAACCACCCCGACGAAAATAATCCTTGACGTCATTTCTCATGTCACCGATGGGAATTATCAGTCCGGCAAACTGCGGACAGCGCACTTCAGACCACCTGAGTTTTCTCCATTTGTCTGACATGCAGTCTTCTGTTCGCCCAGTTCTATTTCGTTCGTTGACTGAGTAACAGTATCACGCTTGCTGATACGACACTTCTTTCAGGCTGTCTGTCTGTCTGTCTTTCTTTCTTTCTTTTTTTAATTTTTTTTTTTTATCAAGTTATCTATTTATTTTATATTTGTTGATTTATCATTGTGTATTTATTCAAACGCACACATGGTGTTACGAGTAAATTATTTGTCATGGTTCATGATTTTATCTCTTAAAAAAAAACAACAACAACGAAAAAACCTTTGTCATTGGATGTGTTTTGTCCAGGTGTTTAATTAACGCCTGTGACTCTTCAAGGCTGTCCTGTCGACAAACCGTCTGCTGAGTCACATTCAGTTGTTGAGCTTCCCTGTGACAGACTCCGTCACGTTTGTGCCAAAATACAGAACAGCAAAATACTATGACGCTGCATTCTGAGCTTGACTACGTGTTCCAACACGTGACAATACCGGTGCAGAGACCATTCACCAGTTTCAGTGCTGTTTAATGGTCAGTTATCATTGACCTACTTAACCTCCAAGGTTAACTCTCTCCATACGAACGGCGAAAGAGACGACGTTAACAGCGTTTCACCCCAGTTACCATCATCAAAATATTGCAAGCGGAAGGCTCTTATACTGAAGACGTGAATGTTGACAAAGAATACCACAATTCTGACGACGGAAGCTAAAGGTTGGGTCATTCAGACACCCACTGGACATCCGAGGGGTCTGTGTAGAGGAGAAGAGAGGACTGGCCGTACTGAGTGAGTTAATTGATGTATTGAAAAATACGCCCAGACTACCACAGAGATTTTTCATTGAGGAAAACAACAACAAAACATGGAAATATCAGTGATGACAGGAGAAATCACCAGCATTAATTGATAGAAATAAGTGGGGGGAAAAAAAAGCTTATAACTCCAAAGAGATTTCTGGACTGGTGGGTTTTTTTTTTGTTTGTTTGTTTTTGTTTTTTCAATTATCTGGATATATATATTTCATTTCAGGAGAGGGGAAAAAGCCTTTTTTTTTGTTTTTTAAAATCCAAACGTGGTGCCACGATCGGATCGCAATCCTTCGTACAATCGAAATCAACCATCAATCCTTCGTACAATCGAAATCAGCCAGTATAAGGTGAACCCTCACTGCGCTCGCCTTCAGCATCACATAGAGAGCATCACCATCACGAACCACAACCACTGCCATCCCTCGTCATCAAACCTCACCCACCACCACCACCACCACCACCACCGCCATCGACCACGACTGGAAGTCCGACACAGCATCCGTCACTCTTCCTTCCAAGCAGGGGAGGCAATTTCGCCACATATCCTCCCCCCCTCCCGCCCCCACACACACTCTTCCTGCCTATTTTCTCCTCCTCTTCCTCTTCCCCCGAGCATCATGAGTCTGTCCACTTCCATCGCTTCCTACAGGGGTCCCCGGAAGCACACGGGGTCTGGGTCGAGCTCCAATCCCAAGTCTCACGGCAGCACTTCCAGCACCGGAAGTGGGAACCGGAAACAGCAGTCATCCAATTCGGAAGAGGAAATAGCGCAGCGGTAAGTCTCGTCTCAGAAATAGCTGTCTTCTGTCTTCTTCTTCTTCTTCTCTCTCTCTCTACTTTTTTGGGGGGAAGGGGGCGAGGGGGGGGGGTGCGGGGGGGATGGTTGTGTTTTGTTGTTGTTGTTGCTTTCATTTCGTTGTTTTCTACATGTCTAAAGAGGAAGGTGGCAGAATGGTTACTACGCTTATCAACCAATGCAGAGAATCCATGAGGGTGTGGGGTTCGAATCCCGCTCTTGCCCTTTCTCCCACGTTTGACTGGAAAATCAAACTGAGCGTCTTGTCATTCGGATGAGACGATAAACCGAGGTCCCGTGTGCACCACGAACTTGGCGCACTGAAAAAGAACCCATGGCAACGAGAGTGTTATCCTCTGTAGAAGAAATCCACTCTGATAGGCACACAAATATATAATGCAGGCACTCAAGACCTGACTGAGCGCGGTGGGTTATGCTGCTGGTTAGGCATCTGCCTGGCAGATGTGGTGTAGCGTATATGGATTTGTCCGAACGCAGTGACGCCTCCTTGAGAAACTGAAACTGAAACTTCTACGTGTCTGATGTGACTGTGGTATCTAGGCCTGTCTGTTGATCGGTATGTGAAATATCAACAACAAAAAAAGAAAAGAAAAAAAAAGAAAGTATTTTGTCCCTGTGTTGGTATCACGTATGACTATGCTTTTGAGATACACTCGTGACATGTAAACTTTATGTCTGTGCTTTAGACACATAACAAATATATAACTTTGAATAAGTAAGAATCGTTTAGATATGAACAACTTAGAAAGGATCTGCCAAAAAAATGAGGCCAACTTCTTGCTATCAGGCTCCCTGTTTTTTTGTTTGTTTTTTTGTTTGTTTGTTTTTTTGTTGTTGTTGTTTTTTTCAAACCAACAGACGAATACACACTGTCTACGAAATACTTCTCTCTTTTAAGTTTACTCTTTTGACTGGCTTCCCGGGATGGTGGTTATGTCTGTTAAAGAAACAAATAAATGCATAGACATGTAAATATTGATCTGTTTTCATCAGTGCGTGTCTGTCGGTCTGTTGTGTTCCCATGTCTGTAGGAGCCGATCTGCATCAAAAGCAGTCCGCCTGCCAGATGTGCAAAACTTGATGATCATTGTACTGGTCTGTAACACGAATTCCCGACATAGGAAAATATCTTTAGAGCTGTCGGCTTTTGATGTGTTCTTTTTTTGGGGGGGGTGGGGGGTGGGGGGGGGGGGTGGGGTGGCTTGGGGGGGGGGGGGGGGGGGGGGGGGGGGCGGTGGCTCGCGTTCAGAGATAAGAAAGATGATTATGGCTTAGTACTCGTATGTTATACAAATTCCAGGAATCCTTGCAAATCACACCAACTATCTTGTGATGTGTGGTTGTCGCGTTCTAAGACTAAAAAGGAAGATCGTCTGTTTGTGAATCGAATCTGATAAATAATCATCTATCTTGCTATCTGTGTAGCGTCCGCGCATTCTAATAAAAACAACAACAATAACAACAACAACAACAACAACAACAACAACAGCGACAAAACAACAGCAACAACGGAAAACAACAACAACTGACAAACAAACCAACTGCCAAACCCACCACGCTTCCATAGCGTACATCATGAAATTCATTAATTGGCAGATTGCAGCTTGTCCCCCTACACTGTCAGATAAACGGTGGAATTCACCACAGCCACGTAAACTGCACGAGGAACGTACGATGTTTCTTGATTGTTCCCCGGCATCCACCGCTATGTCTTGAGGCTGACACTGCTTCAACATGACAAGCTCGCGAAGCAAGGCAAGAGCTGATTGGCTGATAGAGCGCACGTGAGGAACAGGAACCGGAAGCGATGATCTGTTATTTTAAAACATTTATTTGTTTATTTTTTATCGATTTTTTTTTTTAAATTAAGCGTAGCTACATTCGCCTCATATGTGAGACACAGCATACCTCAAAACTCAATGGATTTCTCATCTCATCCAATTGCCAGAGACCCTCACCACCATCAGTTCAACTTGAAGCTTTTGTACAGCTCTGAACAAACAAAGCGACTGATGCAGTCAGCAGATCGGGCAAGGGCTGTAAAAAGAACGGAACAACGAACAGACGGAGTATGGCTACCAAAATGACATGGTAAAAACAGTCGTTTCCATCCAGCTCAACTCGTAGAGGCGAGTGATTATGAGAGTTGCAGCCCATGAACGCAAAAGGAGAAGGAGGAGAAGAAGAAGAAAAAAAGAAGAGTATGACGATTGATTAACACGTATACTAAAATGATTAATAATAGAAATTGATGTCGACTGAATAAGAAAACCACAGCATGTCATTCAGTCTGAATCTGAGAATCCTGCAACACCTAAACGGTGAATGGGTGACACTCACATGCATTCACACCTGATCACCCCGACCTAATACACTGCCAACCCCCAAACCCTCCTTCCTCATACGTATAGGTACGAAATAAGTGGTACCGAAACAGCCAGGTTTGAGTGAAAGCGTCTGGAGCACGCTAAAACTGACTATGGGCCGAAACTACGTACATGTTTTGTTGAGAAACGG
>NC_134895.1:3398776-3406276 GCF_041734735.1 Babylonia areolata | reverse complement strand
GTCTGTTCCCTGCTTTGCCTTCACGAAGAGGTGAGTTTAACGGCATGTGAGCATTTTTTTTCTTCTTTGCTGTGGAGGAGTTAGTCCTTGGCGCAGGTCATAGTACTGGGCTTTGATGTCTTCAGACCACCGAGGCACTGCTCTACTATGTTTAACTAATGGCCGAAAGAATTGAAATCGTACTCTCTAAACTTAAAGTCTTGCTGGGGAAAAAGTTGAAGAAATGAGAACGTATAGTTACCACCAAACTCCATCACTCCTCTGATATGATTGGCATTGCATTCATTTCTAATTCACGACGCGCCAGCACACACACACAGAGCCACACACACACACACACACACACACACACAGACGCATACGCATACACATACACAGACGCAGACACACACCGACACACCGACACAGACACACACACACACACACACACACACACAGATAGACAGACAGACAGACAGACACACACACACACACACCCACACACACACACACACACACACACACAGATAGACAGACAGACATACACACACATACACACACACACAGATACACACACACACATACACACACACACACACACACACACACACACACACCACACACACACACACACACACACCTGCTGCCGACATTGCCACCACCACCATCAACAATGCAAGATATCCTCTCAGACGAAGCACTTGCGCACTCAGATTCACTCTCCTCCTCCTCACCCCTCTCCCCCTTCCCCCTATCATTTGTACTATTGTGATGGTCCCAACTGCAGTAGTGTCCTTATGGGGCCGTGATTCCGTCACATTCTCAGTATTTTAAACGAAAACTGTGTAATAATGACAACCCGAACAATGGACAATTGCAGTGAACAAACACGTTTGACTCACTTAGTTAAAGGTGGTTTTAAAACATGCTACGTCCGTCGCCCAGCTTATATCACCGTTTGACATTGGCGAACCCACAGTTTGGCCAACAGTTAAGTGAGAGCTGTATGATCAATGGCTTCTCCACTGCAGTGGGAAGTGATTTACAGCTTAGTCTTTTGTCAGTGAAGGACTATGACTCTCAAACGAGGAGGCAAGATTGCATTGGTTCTTGGAGACTAGTTGGCCTTTGGGAACCATCCCAACGCCGATTGTCCTAAAACCCTCTTGGCCGAGAGAGTGGGGATGTAACTTGGGCAAGACACTCTCCACCATAATCAAATTCTAGCCCAGATTGTTGGAACATCAGTTGCCTCCTCTGCTGTTCTGATGGTCATAGTCGGACACGACTGACTGTCATACATCGTGGAACATGGACAGTCGCTACACTACAGTCTTCCTCTTTTTCTTTCGTCTGCTAGTTCTTGTTCTTCTTGTGCTTAATTCTGCGGTCGTGGGCTGCAGCTCCCACCTTCACTCGTACCGAGTGGGATGTTACGTGTATGACAGCCATACTGCATTTTCGGGGATGTACATACTGGGTTTGTTCCTGTTTCCATTACCCACCGAACGCTGACGTGTGTTACAGGATCTTTAACTTCTTCTGCGTGCATTGTACTCACGAAGGTGGTTGGGCTCAGGCACTAGCAGGTCTGCACATCTGTTGACCTGGGAGATAGGAAAAAAAACCAACTCCGTCCTAAACCCAGCAGCCGCCATGACCGAGATTCGAACCCAGAACCCACATATCCCAACAACACTCGGCTGTTTCGCCAGTTCGTCTCAGTTGTTTCTTCCTTTCCCAGGTGAAGACAATAGTCGTAATTCGTTCACAAACGGTGAACGTCTGTTCAGTCGGTGATCTTGGCTTTTCGTCTCTGTTGAAGTGAGAAAGTGTCTGATTTATATCCACATAAGGACAAGCTCCCGGTTGGGACTGTAACTTGCGATGGGCAGACAGGAAATGTCAGGAAAACCTACCAACTCCATCCTCCCCCCTCCCCTCCCCCCACTCTCCATTCCCGGAGACCCACGTGGGCAAGAGTACTGACACACAAGGGGCGAAGGGGACTTGAACTGATAGATGGGAGACAGGTGTGTGTGTGTGTGTGTGTGTGTGTGTGTGTGTGTGTGTGTGTGTGTGTGTGTGTGTTTTCTTCAGTTTAACGTCTATTCACTATAAGTGTTTTTAGACGGAAAGGAGTAAAGTAGTGTATAAAGGAAAGGGAATGCATGTGAATATTAGTGTTAAAAAAAAAAAAAAAGAAAGAAAAAAGTTCATGTTATGTATCAGAGGAAAAGTATATTATAAGAAAAAGTCTAAAGAGGTTGTGGTGTGTATTGAATGAGTTGTCATGGGAAGAATATGTATATGCATATCAACAAGTATTAACCTACAACAATGTAAATATAAATAACAGTATTAAATATAATGCATCAAAGGAGGATACCAACTGGACTGGAGTTTAAAATTTCTGAAAACATTCTAAGCAATGAATAATCATTCAAAATCTTTTCAGTGTGTGTGTGTGTGTGTGTGTGTGTGTGTGTGTGTGTGTGTGTGTGTGTGTGTGTGTGCTTCTTCTTTCGTGGGCTGCAACTCCCACGTTCACTAGTATGTACACGAGTGGACTTTGACGTGTATGTCCGTTTTTACCCCGTCATGTAGGCAGCCATACTCCGTTTGTTTTCGGGGGGGTGCATGCTGGGTATGTTCTTGTTTTCATATTCCACCGAACGCTGACGTTTGACATGGATTGCAGGATCTTTAACGTGCATATTTGATCTTCTGCTTGCATATACACACGAAGGGGGTTCAGGCACTAGCAGGTCTGAACATATGTTGACCTGGGAGATCGGACAAATCTCCACCCTTTACCCACCAGGCGCCGTTACCGTGATTCGAACCCGGGACCCTCAGATTGAAAGTCCAACGCTTTAACCACTCGGCAATTGCGCCCGTCTCTGTGTGTGTGTGTGTGTGTGTGTGTGTGTGTGTGTGTGTGTGATAGGTGATATCAGTGTCTTTTAACATGATTTGGAAATTTCTGTTTTTATTGTTATGTTTTTTTTCTACGAAATTTTCCTTTGTATTATGTTTTTTCTCTATGAAATTTCCCTTTTTAGTGTTATGTTGTGTTATTTTTTCCATGAAATTTCACTTTGTATTGTATGTTTTTTTTTCCATGAAAATTTACCTTTGTATCGTTATGTTTTTGTTGTTGTTTTTTTCTGTGAAAATTTCATGTTATGGGGTTTTTTTTCTACAAAATAATTATTTCCATTTGTATTGTTATGTTTTCCCTGTTTCATCAAAAGGCATTCCCCTTTATTTTGAAGGCAGGATGAAAACAAGTGAAATGTGCTTATTCATTTATTTCTTGGAAGAAAAATTTCATTCATTCATTCATTCATTCATTCATACTCTCTCCTTCTTCCTCCCCCCCCCTCTCTCTCTCTCTCTAACACACTTACATCTCCCTTCCTCTCTCCCACCCAGTGAGTTAAAACAGCCTCTAGGACTGGGCGGGAACCATGTCGAGTCAGCTCTCTTCCATTGTCTGGTCTGGCGCCCTGTTCTACCTGGCTGTGACTGTCTGTCTGTTTGGCCATCTGTCTGTCTGTCTGTCTGTTTTTCTAGCTGGCTGAGTGCCAGCGAACGTCTCTCTCTCTCTCTGTCTCTCCCTGTCTCTGTCTGTCCCTGTCTCTGTCTGTCCGTCTGTCTGTCTCTCTCTCCTTTATTAAAATGATTCTTCTTCTTCTTCATTCGTGGGCTGCAACTCCCACGTTACCCGTATGTACACGAGTGGGCTTTTACGTGTATGGCCGTTTTTACCCTGCCATGTAGGCAGCCATACTCGTTTTCGGGTATAAATGATTATTCAAAAATCAGTGGCAGTGTCCGCCTCTTTCTTTCCCATTCTTTCTTTTTTTCTCATCAACTTCTTTTTCATTATTTGCGTTAACTTCATCTCTCTCTCTCTCTCTCTCTCTCTCTCTCTCTCTCTCTCTCTCTCTCTCTCTCTCTCTCCTTTTTGTACTTGGCAGTACATCCATCCCTCTTTCCAGGTCAGTCAGGAACCTCAGTGTAGTCCTTGACAATACACTGTCCATGCAAAAATTTATCAGTCAGACATGTCAGTCCTGCTACTGTCAACTGTGGCGCATCAGTGCCGTCCGGAAATATCTGTCCACTGACGCAACATCTAGACTTGTCGTTTCTCTCATTCTCTCTCGCCTTGACTACTGTAACTCTCTATTGTCTGGTTTGCCTGCTTCATCCATTCAGTCCCTTCAGCGTATACAAAACTCTGCTGCCCGACTCGTCCTCAGAAAGAAAAGATCTGAGCACATCACTCCTCTTTTGCAACATCTCCACTGGCTCCCTGTCTCACACCGAATAAAGTACAAGATCAGCACTCTATGTTATAGATGTAATCACAAAAATGCCACTTCCTATCTCTGCGGCTGCCTTCACCTCAACACTCCATCTCGCTCACTACGATCGGCTTCGGATCCACTCTGTTTATGCATACCCAGATTCAAACACTCGACTGTTGGCCGCCGTTCTTTCTCTGTCTCTGGACCTTGCAATTGGAGTGAACTTCCTCTTTCGCTTCGTCAAGTTTCCACACTCAGCTCTTTCAAGTCTGGCCTTAAAACCCACCACTTCCCAAAATAGCCTCCCTTGCCTGCCCTTCCTTGTCTTTAGTTTCTACAATTTTAGAGTTATGCATGCGTGTGAATGACTGGTGCGAAAGCGCTTTGATTTGTCTCTGCACAAGATTCAGCGCTATATAAATACCACTATTATTATGATTATTATTATTATTCGTTTGAGTTTTGTAGCTGCCTGCAGAGATCTATCTAGCAGAGCGAATAATACCTTGTCTGTTATGAAGACATTGTTCTTGTTGAATAATAACTCGCTTGAACTCTATATCAACATTTTTTACTCTCACATACAACCTATGGTACTATACGGCTCAGACTTGATAGGAATGCTGCCATATTTGGCGAATCTGTTCACTTATTTGGTCTTGGCCCTTTCACCGCCAGTCAATTTAGAGTACAAATCCCTTGTGGTATAAACACAGAAAAGACAGTGGCTAAGAATAGCCGGGGATTCCCCCAACGATGTATAGAAAATATGGCCTATCCTACCACCGAACATTAAGAGCAGTAGGTTCATGGATAACAGACCATTGAATGGCCACCTTTCAGTGACATGGGTCCTCTACCACGCCTGTGCATAAATGCGAGCTTGGAGGTGAAAGGGTTTAAAAGTTTTTTAGGGGGTGAAATGAGAACACCAAATGATTCAGTTTATGGAGAAACTGATAGATACCCAATTTATGTTAATTCTGCTGTTAAATGCATTCGCTATTGGTTAAAATTACTGAAAATGAACATTAATTGACTGCCGTGCAAATCTTACAATATGTTTTATGATTTAGACCAAAGAGGCAAACGAAATTGGGTGTCAAATGTACGAATGTGTTTGTATGAACTTGGATTTGGGTATGCATGTGAGTATCAAAGAGTAGGTGACGAAAATAGATTTGTGCAAATGTTTCGCCAAAGATTGATAGACTGTAGGTGGCAAGAGTGGGACAGCCACATTCATTGAAGTGAAAGGTTTAGTATGTATAGAATGTATATGTTTAATCATACAGTGAAGAGATACCTTTTGTGAAACGTGAACAGACACCTGCGATGTACTCTAACCAGATTCAGATTTGTTATTTCTGATATAAAAAGTACACAGATATCGTTATAAAACCGTGAATAATTCAGAATTATTATGTCCTCTGTGCAAGGAATCCACAGAGGATGAAGTTCATTTTGTTTTGAAGTGCCGTGCCCCAACATACCTTCGAGTTAAATTTATCCCGAAGAAATATTTGACATGTCCATGTCTGTTTAGATTGTGTTTATTGATGTCATCGTCTGATAATGAAACAATGTGCAGTCTAGCTTTGTATTTATTTCGAGCACTTCAGCTGAGAGAAACACCAGTGTTCTAATTGTTTTGGTATTTGATTATGCTTATTGTGTTTACATAGTAGTGATGCATGTTAAACTCTGTCATCGCCCCTGGTCATATGGGGCTATGGCTTTAGATGAATAATTCATCTGAATCTGAATGTGTGTGTGTGTGTGTGTGTGTGTGTGTGTGTGTGTGTGTTGTGTGTGTGTGTGTGTGTGTGTGCCTTCCTACCTCCACCCCCCCTCTCTCTCTCTCACTGTGTCTCCCTCTCTCTTTACCATCTCTTCCTCTCCCCCACCTCTCTGCCTTCATCTCCTCCCTCTCTACATTGCTTTTTGCAAGTGAAAACAAATCATTGGTTATGCGCTTGGCTATATTCCTAGACAAAGCTTTGAAAGTTCGTTGCTTATAGTGTTATGTTTGTGTTGCGCCTATGCATTTACCTGTAACCACCCCTATTGACATGGGCCAATGGCCTTTTCATTAAAACATTTCAGTGTTCAGTGTTCAGTGTTCTCCTCCCTCTCTCGTCTCTTTTTCTCTCTGCCTCACCCCCCTTTCTCTCCCTCTTCCTCTCTCTCATCTTTCATCCTCTCCTCCTTCCTTCCTCTCTCTCTCCTTCTTGCTCTCTCACTTCCCCCTCTCGTTTCTCTTCCTCCACCATCTCCCCCTCTCTTTCCCTCTTCCCCCTCCCCCTCCCCCCTTTTTTCTCTCCCCCTTCTCCCCTCTCTCTCTCCCTCTTCCCCCCTCTCTTTCCCTCCCTCTCTCTCTCCCCCTCTCTATCTTCTCTCGTTTCTCTTCCTCCACCATCTCCCCCCTCTCTCTTCTCCCCCCTCTCTCTCCCTCTTCTCCCCCCTCTCTCTTCCTCTTCCCCCTCTCTCTCCTCCCTCCCTCTCCCCCCTCCCTCTCTCTTCCTCCTCTCGTTTCTCTTCCTTCACCATCTCCCCCCCTCTCGCTGCCTCTTCCCCCCTCCCTCTCCTCCCTCTCTCTCTCCCCCCCGTCCCTCTCACTTCCTCCTCTCGTTTCTCTTCCTCCACCATCTCCCCCCCTCTCTCTCCCCCCTCTCTCTCCCTCCCTCTCTCTCCCTCCACCCCCCTCTCTCTCCCCCCTCCCTCTCCTCCCTCTCTCTCCCCCTCCCTCTCTCTTCCTCCTCTCGTTTCTCTTCCTTCACCATCTCCCCCCTCTCTCTTCTCCCCCCTCTCTCTCCCTCTTCTCCCCCCTCTATCTCCCTCTTCCCCCTCTCTCTCCTCCCTCTCTCTCCCCCCTCTCTCTCCCTCTTCTCCCCCCTCTCGCTGCCTCTCCCCCCCTCCCTCTCCTCCCTCTCTCTCCCCCCTCTCTCTCTCTTCCTCGTCTCGTTTCTCTTCCTCCACCATCTCCCCCCTCTCTCTCCTCCCTCTCTCTCCCCCCTCTCTCTCCCTCTTCCCCCTCTCTCCTCCCTCTCTCTCCCCCCTCTCTCTCCCTCTTCCCCCTCTCTCTCCTCCCTCTCTCTCCCCCCGTCCCTCTCTCTTCCTCCTCTCGTTTCTCTTCCTCCACCATCTCTCCCTCTCTCTCTCCCCCCCCTCTCTCTTCTCCCCTCTCTCTCTCCCTCCCTCT
>NC_134895.1:3383776-3386276 GCF_041734735.1 Babylonia areolata | reverse complement strand
TGATCATCATCAGTTGTCTGGGAATGCGACTGTCGTCCATTCTGATCACATGGTCGACCCAGCGAAGCTGAGCCTTCAGCAACATTGACTCAGTGCTCTTTTCACCAGCTCTGTACAGCACTTCTTGGTTTGTGACTTTGTCCTGCCAGCAGACGTTCATGATCGTGCACAGTGATCTCGTGTGGGACTGTTCCAGCTGCTTGATGTGCCGGCAATACGGGGTCCAGGTTTCACATCCGTAGAGCAGCGCAGAAATGACAACCACACACCCACGGACAGCACACACACATGCACACACATACACACACACACACACACACACACACACACACACACACACACACACACAGAGAGCAGACACTTCTTCAAACGAATTCATCATCACCCAGACCCTTTTGTCCTGGAAATGGTTCAGATCCTGGAGCCTGGACCTTCCTACACAGGGAATGGATAAAGCTTCAGAGACTTTGTTGATTAACCAGGAATCATTTTGGTGTGCAGTTGCTGTATAGCCATTTTCTGTTTTTTCTATGTTGATTAACCAGGAATTATTTATGTGTGTTCTTACTTTATATCAATTTTCTTGCGTGTTTTTTTTTCTATGTTGATTAACCAGGAATTATTCGTGTGTGTTCTTTCTTTTCTTCCGTTCTCATCTACCCCAAAGTGAAGGCTGCCTTTCATGATGGATGATAATAAAGCAATTTTCATGACAGTAACAAAACAAAACAAATCAAAAACAAAAACAAACAAGCAAACAAAACAAAACACAAACAAAAAAAAAAGGTGAAGGAGAATTACGAGGAGGATACAGAGGAGGAGAAACCAAGGAAGCAGAAATGACTCTACCTTCATTGTGTTTCTGTCTGCCTGTCAGTTTTTCCTTGCCTCTACCTTCCTCGTGTCTATTGTCCCTGTGCAACAGTCTATCTGTCTGCTTCTGTTTATATATCTATTCAATCTCTCTGTCCATAGCTCCATCTAGCTATCTATTCCTTTACACCATAACATCTTTCTATCTATCTATTCCTTCTTGCCTTAAAAATCTGTCTGCCTGTCTATCTTTCTATTCCATTGTGTCACGAAAGACCACCACCCAACACAACGTCCAGCTCTGTTGACTCTCCACAGTGGCCAGGCAGTCCTACACACGTGAAGTCTTGTTGTCGTGCACGTGCAGCACGCAAGGAGCGTGCAACAAGCGTGTGACAGGCACGTGCGCACAACAGCAGGGGCACGAGAAAGGGTGTCTGGCATTGATACCACAGTCCCGGAATGATTGCCACCAGGAAGATTATTGCTGGCTTCCTCACACCCATTTAGCGAGAGTGGTTGGAGATTTGTACTTGTGGGCTGGCAGACAGATAAAAGGAAGGATGAGAGAGAGACTGAGACAGAGATAGACAGAGAGAGACAGACAGACTGAGACAGGGAAAGTCACACACACACACACACACACACACACACACACACAGAAGGACTGAAGAATAAAGATGGGGTTGATCAGCTTGCTTGAGAGGGGTGGGGATGGGAAGGGGCCAGACATATTTATGGAGTGAGAAGAAGAGAGAGGTGGGGAGAAGAGAGAGACAGGGACAGAGAGAAAATGGATCTTGGTGTTATTGTCATGAGAGGGGATGGAGGAAGGAAGGGAAGGAAGCTGAGGGTGAGGGTGGTGGTGAGGGTGGTGGTGAGGCCTTATTGTTAAAACGTCAGGTTTTGTTCTGTTTAAAACTGGGAGAGACGTGATACGACACGATACAATACGATACGATATGATATGATATGATGCTGTATGGTGTGGTGATGTGGGATGGGTTGGGTTGGTGGTGGTGGTGGTGGTGGGTAACACAGCAGAACATTGTGCAGCACAGCACAGCAAAGGACAATGTGATACAGCACAGCACAGCACAGCAAAGGACAACATGACACAGCACAGCAAAGGACAACATGACACAGCACAGCAAAGGACAACATGACACAGCACAGCAAAGGACAACATGACACAGCACAGCACAGCACAACACAGCAAAGGACAACATGACACAGCACAGCACAGCAAAGGACAACATGACACAGCACAGCAAAGGACAACATGACACAGCACAGCACAACACAGCAAAGGACAACATGACACAGCACAGCACAGCAAAGGACAACATGACACAGCACAGCACAACACAGCAAAGGACAACACGACACAGCACAGCAAAGGACAACATGACACAGCACAGCACAACACAGCAAAGGACAACATGACACAGCACAGCACAGCAAAGGACAACATGACACAGCACAGCACAGCACAGCAAAGGACAACATGACACAGCACAGCACAGCAAAGGACAACATGACACAGCACAGCATAGCAAAGGACAACTTGTCACACCACAGCAAAGGACAACATGACAGCATAGCACAGCAAAGGACAACATGACACAGCAAAGGACAACATGACAGCACAGAACAGCACAACACCAGACAGTATATAACAGCAATA